>NW_019385572.1:0-19681 GCF_000671375.1 Centruroides sculpturatus
TTAAAGTTTGCCGCATCAAAATGTAATTAAAGTTTAATAAATCAATCGAATCAAAAGCTATTTAAATTTATAGAAACAACTATTTTCTATTCAGACCGTTACATATGTTACTAAATTTTCGTTTTTTTTTTTTCTGTATTCTTTTCTTTTTACGTTTGGCGAAGTCAAATTTGGAAACTAGGAGGAAAAAAAATGCGTTCTACAATAATGTAAAGCAAGAAATAGGAGCATTAAGTAAAAGTCAACCGATATTGTTGGACCGTCAAGTTTTTGGAGCCACGCTGTCTCAAACGTGACATTCGCTAGACGGTCGCTTCGCCATCCGGAATCAATACTTTAACTTGCTTCTAGTTTTTCCCCTCACAGTTCGTCCACGAACTAAGACAGTATTTGCTCTGTGTACTGTGAAATTTCTTCGATCGTCTTGTTAAAGTCTATTGAATGTCAAGCATGCTGCATTTTTACTTTCCTCCGCAAACGTTCCACTTTCCTGTTACGGTATAATGATGAATCAATTATCAATAAACAAGAATCACTACTACAAACTGTTTCAAAAAAAAACTGTATAACGTACAAAACAACTAAATTATTAAATTTTTATACTTTATAAACTGTTTAAATAATCATAAAAATTTATACTGTATTTTTAAAAAATATTTTCTTTAATTTTTATAATTATAATTAATACACAGTACTTTATTAAATAGATAAAATACATTTTTATTTTGTAGAGGGGATGTACTTTGCATTGAAATTCTATCAGATCACTATGCAAAATATACTGGTGAATTTCAATGCGGAAAATGGAAGTGGAGCATGATTGTAGGTTCTTCAAAGACAATCTAGTTATCTGCTCAGTTGGCCAAGTCGAAGATAGAATTTTTTTTCCTTGAAATATAAGGATAGAAACGATTTTACTACATAGAGCCCTAAGAGATGGTCCCTTCAGAAATGGGGGAGAAAGGTGTCGATGAAAAAAGAATGAAAATCGATTTTTCCTGTTTTCCGGAAATGTCTTCAGGCGGCGCCACGTCCAACACATTCTAGACCAGGAAATAGAAAACGTCACCCCCATTTCTCCCCATCACAGTAAAGACGTGACGGCCCCGAGCGGCAGAATGCGATAACATACTTAGTCTTTAGCTTATTCCTCACTGCATCGTACATATCGAAAATAAGAATTTATTTTCTTCTATCTAAAATTTACATGCTACGTTTTGTAATAACTCGAAACAAATTGTTATTGGTGTGAAAATGGCACCGTTTTCGTGGCTTAATGCCATTGATAAGTCGGTAGAACTTCATTACTTTTTAATAAAAGTTATTCCATTTTCTTTTTAATTAATATGAAACATTTCTTCATTGTAGTAATACAATAAACATATTTAACATTAATTAAATGTGAATTAGGTCTATACGAGTGACAACTGAATTGATGTTTAGCCACATTTGGCATTCCTCTAGGAAATCAGTTTAATTTCATAAAAATTCATGAATGTTCCTTAATATTTTTATAGAAGATGCGAGTACTTGCAGGGCGTCGCTTGAATATAAAACATTGGTCCATTATCTCGTCTCATATACAATTAAAGTTTACTTATACATATTCCGCAGTAGTTTTAATGCATAAACAAAATAAAAGACTTTTGTCAAAAAATTTAAAGATTAAATAATGTATAAAGACGAAAATTTATTATATTTATTCATTCGTAAATATCATTTTTATATACACGAATAAAATATAAAGGCATTATATTCGCCGTGACATATTACAAGTCTTTATGAATATTAAATTACTTTTAATAGCAAATATTTCTTAATATTTTAATTTGGCTTTCAAAGTGAAATTTCTGTTGTTTTTACAAAAGAAAAAACAAGTCTTTAAATGCATGAGAAGTTAAAAAAATATGGAACTTACAATATAATCTTAGTCTAATAAATATAAATGATAAAAACTTTTCATAAGGATAACCAAGGGAAAAAACACTTTAAAAGGATTTTTGGAGAGATACAGTAAAAGACATTGTGTTGTAAATTCTATTTGAAAGGAATTCGTAAAGTTGTTGATATATAGAGCAGGGATTCTTAGTGTGAGCCAAGTGTAATCTCCATTATATTAGCCACGAGGGACTGGCTTTCTCAATAAATGCTAGTGGAGGGTGCAGATGTCTGGTGTCTGTACGAACTTCGACCGAAATAAAGTCTGACAGCAGACGGAAAGATAAGAATGGAGCTTGAGCTGGTAGACCTACGTTTGCTCCAGTTGTTTTCTCTCGGGAGTTTACTACAGTCTCGTACGGGGAACGACTTATCAACTGTCGTTTCACTTACATCACTACAAGACATTATACCAACAACAAAACTAATTCTTGTTTCTTTCGTGATTTTTTTCAGATATAAAAACCTTACTGTCAGTTACTGTTGTATTTAATCTAGTTTTTATAGATTGATTTTTATCATACTTTATAGCGATTACATCACAAGTCGCTCTTTAACAGCCTGATAAAACCGGACATACCTACCTCGTATTTTTATAAATATTCAATTGATGAGACGACGACATCGACTTGGTCTACTTCATCTTAAAACTTGCAATCAGTCGTGGGGTAATCCACTCGCTTTCTCTGAACATACAGATCAGATAAGCCCGACTGACATATAGTATATATCATCCGAAGTATAAGACAAATGAACTCGAGCGAGTAATGTTGAGTCTTTCATCGTTTCATTGGAAATCTAGCTATCCAACTGTTCGCAGAAACGTTAAATATCTGCTGTCAACTCAAATTCTAAATGGTAGACCGTCTTTATACCAAAGTTTCTGACAAGTAGATGGAAAAAACTAATTTTTATGGAAATCACAATGATTTTCTTCTGCGTGAGTCTATTGTAAGAACTTTGATAACTTATTCGGTTTCGGTTTTAGATGATGTATTATACCGGAGGGAAGAATATTACTTTGAAACTTTTCGAGTTTTGCGATTATTTACGGTAAATGGAAAATTTTTATCGTGCCATAAATTATATGCAAACTGCCGAATTATAATATTAGTCACTGTGTAAGTTATCAGCTAAATTTTTAACAAGTATATAATATTTGAATCGATTTAAATTCATATTCACTTGTAAAATATCCTTTCTTTTAAAAACCATTTTCTAAAGATGGAATTAACTGTCAAATACGAGCTTGGACGTAAAAGGCATTCGAAATTCTGTAAAACATTCCAGATCTTTGTGTTTTATTGGCAAAATATACCAATTTCTTTAAGTTAAGTTTACTGTAGACCTACTTATCTTTAATGCATAAAAGCGCTTTTCCGAATTCAACATTATTGAACCGACTGGTACAATCATTCCGATATAACACAGTTCTCTTGGCGACCAAAATAAACACAAGTGCAGAATAGGTTAGTTTGTTACTTTTTGCATTGGGTATTCACCGTTGGGTTCAAAGCTTAGACGAACGGACAAGACCTGGATTTAGATAGGTCTCAATTGGACAGTTATGATGCGACAGTTGCTACGTTAGGGTTCGATTCAGCGTTCCTAACTGTCCAGGGAATGTCCCGCGTTGTCCACAAGAATACAGATGTCACCTGAATAGAACATTGTGAGATTCAAGAATAGCATATACACGGCATCTCGACAAATCCAGGTTATTTGCGATTGATATCAATTGCGCTCAGAGTTTGCATAATCCCTATGTTTCTATAAAGGACACCTTCAAAAGTATATATAATACTCAATACTTATAAACAATGTATGATAAAAAATTAAGAAATTCATTAAAAAAAAACAAAGAAATTTATTACAATGTCAAACACTTTATGTCCATTAATAAAATGAGCATAGAATTTTTCTCCATTAGAAATTTATATTAAAAAAATATAAATGATTATTCGCTTTAATAAGTCTATAAAATAGATTTATACATCTAAAGAATAAAAAGTTTAATAAAATAAATAATAAAAATTAACTACCCGAATAAATTGATAAGTGGTTAATAAATCAGTTCCGAATTATTAAGAATGCAGTGTTTTTGCCGTATTTAAAGCAGGCAAATGCTGAATAGAAAGATAGCTTTCATTACTCGGGGGTTAATACTCATTATCCTATCTTCCTCCAACAATTTAAAGACATTTGATTAAGGAAAGAATCGTCAGAGGCGTCCACAATCTTTGAAATCCCAGCAAAGACTTTCGGAGAGTCCGACAAGGAACGGGCGGAGATAGACTAAGAGCTACAAAAAATATGGGGAAAAAGAGAATTTATCGAACAGATAAAACTCCCTCAGTGGGAAGATAGCCGCGATGTAATCATCTCATTAGCACAAGCCATCCATACGATATGATACTCAGAAACTCGCTTCGAACTGCACGGATGATCTGAATAACTAGCAATACTTAAAATAGCCTATCCCTTGTAATTTTCCTTACAACTCAATTAAAACTTATCAACTTAAAGAAGATAAATTTATTTAAATGTTTTCTTAATTTAACAAATACTCTCGGTCATAATTATCAGGCTGATAATTCTGCAACCTAATTATTGTTATAAATCTTCTAATGTTTAGTAGCCAGTTGTAAATTTAAACGCTAAAACCGTTACAAACGACAAGTTCGGTGAATGTCCGCTAATCACGCGTTAAAGAAAGATAAAAGATAAGTTTTAAAGAAAGAATACGGTGTAGAAAAATTGTATAATGTTGTAAAAGAATAAAAACTTTAAGGAGAAAGTTTATCTAACAAAATTTTACTTTGAATTAATTTTAGGAAGTTTGATTTTGTTGGCATAATCATAGGAAATAAAACCGATATCCTGCTTTCATATTCATAATCGTTTACCTTAAAAATAAAGCTATTGACTTGCAAAAGTTTGGCGATACATACATATTTCATAGAGAATATTTCTGATTTTTAATTTTTTTCTCTTCCTAGTTTCCATTTTAAAAGTTCTTAATGCAGCATATATCTAGTCGTATTCCATCGTCCATCATTGTCTGTAGATGTAAGTTTTCTTTGTGTAGAACTATATTGGTTTGATTCTTCACATTGTATCAAATCCAAAAAGCTTAGATATTCTCAAATCCGACGAATGTCAAAAGTCTCAAGTTTGTATCGATATGTAGGATTGTCTGTCAGTCGAAGTCGCGTGGGATTTTCAGACGGTAGTCCCAAGGGTAAGACGGTGATGTAAGGCCTGGGTTGACGTGAGTTTTCTCCCGACCTGGATGCCTTCCAACCCTTGGTCTGGGACATTTGTCAGCATCCCGCTGGGCACAGCCCCACACATGGATAGAAGACTGTCAGATTGGGATGCTTGGGCACTTTGCCAGCTCGGATGTTTTCGTTGCAATGTCGAAATTTTGATAGAAAATTGTTATTCTTTGAAATATAAATGAATTATATTGCTATTTCAACCTTACACGGAATAAAGGATTTTGAAACAACTGTTGATTTCACAATACTCCCGCTGATAAAATATTGAAGATGTAGTTAATTATGACAGGGTTATACACGGGATAATTTAAAGAATAAGCCTGTCATAATTGGTTTTCTGCATAAGTCTTTGGCACGCGATAGGAGTTGAAAATCCTATTGAAAAAAATGGACAGGCAGTACTACAATCATCACTGCATGTATCAGCATAATGTGAGTTCCAAGATGATCTAAACATTACCAACTTGGCAAAAAAAATAATAATTTTTTTGTCTGTCTATGAAAAACAACAGAAAAACAACAGAAAAACATCGATATCTAAAATAATTTATTGTTTATTCTATCAAACCGTCATTTAATTTCTGAAACATGATATATTAACTTATTGCATATGACATTTTTTGAATTATTCTAATCTATATAACTATAACAAAGCTCAAATATTCATAAATAATTTTATACAGACTTATAAATATTCTTCAGAAATATGTTAAATAACATATCTGATTTTTCAACGAATCAAGTTTATAAATTATTTTACATAAATAATAGAAAAATTGAAATTTCACTTCTTTGTGTTAGGTCATTTGACTATAATGAAGATTACAGATTTTGTTGATGAAGTTTTGGCTTTTGAACAAATTCGTTGAACCTTATACAATTCAGCAGATGTCATCTATTGTCTCTCTGACTGCATCAAAACTAATAGACAACTTTGGAAATTTCTGACGATTTTTTCTCTTCTGTATAATTCTAACGCGTATAGCAAAGGCGAACTAACGACAATACAATCAGAAGTTGGCAGCCGTCATTGATGGCTCCGGGTCCGAGACCGCATTGTATAACGGGTGGCATTAATGACCACTTAATTGGGAGAGCACCTGCTACGTAGAACGAATTTGCAGTCTTAGCTCCTTTTATTGTTGAATTTCCCTTTTCTAACAGGATTCAGGCGACTTTTTCTTTATTTTCTTCTTTTTTTTAGCATTATTTCTTTTTCCAAAATCTCTAAGGTTAACAGAAGTTTGTCAATGAGATTATTTACATTACGTGCTAAAGAATAGAATGGAAACATTTCTGCTTAACTTAGTCGGCTCTTGTTTGTTATGCTTTCGTTTATACCTTACTCGGCTGCAAATTAACTAGCCAACGTCTCCAATTAGGTTGACCGTAACTGTAGTGTGTCCTTAGAGAACAAACTTGGAAGTCTTCATTTGATCTCGAACAATTAACGATTTCCTTGCAATAGTCAAGTTCGAAAATTAGTTGTAACCTTTTATCAATGCAACAGAATTTTTTAATCTCGCAGTATATGTAGCTTTTTTGTTGTGCAAATGAGATTTACTCGCGTACTACCTTAGTTGTTTCCAATTAAATTATTTGTTGTATCCACTTCAAATTCCATTGAAAATGACTATAGTGATGAATATAAAGTTTAATTTAATTCAGCGAATTAGTTTTATTCTTCAATCGAATTTAACTCACTTCATGTACTCGATAAACATAATCAAAGTATAATTTTGTGGATGAATTATCGTCAAAGTCCCATTAAACATTTTTGAGAAGTTTAAAAATCTTCAAATATATTTTCGGGTCGAATCTTTGAACTTCTATTTTCATTAAATCCTCTATCTATATTATTGGACGAGAGATAATTTCTCTTGATGGACCTCTCGTTATTATTGTCACACTTATCAATTTTCGTAACAAAGATTTGGCTTTCTATAAAGTCTTCATCAATCTCTTTAATGATACTTTGACTATTATTAATTTATCGAACTTTTTCAACTGTCCTTTTACGTGTAAAGCTTCTAACTATTCATTACAACTAAATATTATGTCCTCCTGTATCGTCTTTGAATAATGTTTTTTAATTATAATAATATCTGAACAAAAATATTGATAATTATTATAAATCGACACGAAAATTTATGATCTTCATTTCAATCACTCTTTGTTTCAATTTCCAAGGAGAATTAAAAACATGTCAAGAAAAAAATTACAAGGAGAAAGGTCAGCAGAAATAAATGATTAATCATTTTAATTGATCAGAAATTCGCGATTTAAAAGTTTTAATCGGGTTTTCTTTTTCTTATTTTTTTTAAAAAATCTAATCTTTTCACCATCGAGTTTTTGAAGATTAAATTTAATGTCTAAATTTGTCTTTAAAAATATAAAAATTTTTTATTTCATTTACTGAATTTACTTTTCTTATTGAAAATGTTTTTTCTCTCCCTTTTTTTTTCATTGATTTAAGCTGTTAGAAAAACTTTCTAACTGTTGTTATTTCTTTCGAAATCAAACTTTCTTTCGTTGATTTCTTTACATTCAAGCATACTTTCTGATCGATATTCAGATATATTTCGTTGAAAGAAATCAATATTCAATAACCTATAAGATTTTCGTTTTGTCTCAATTTATCTTCACTTAATTGATTTACGAAAAAGAAAAATTTTTTTGCAAGTTTTATAGGAAAAACTTGCTACGAAAACGTCGAAGGAATATTACAATTTTTCTGATTGTATATTGAACAAAGTACAGCAGCAATAATACATTTTGATTTAGCATCGAGAAAGATAGTTTCTTACAAACTTTCACCGACGATAATACTTATGCGATGATATTTTCGTTTTCTTTTTGATATTTTGTCGGTATTTGATAATGGTCGATGCATTATCGGCTTTTTTTTAAACTTCAAATAATTCTTTGCATCTCCTAAGTTTGTCAAAGTGATGGATGTCGTTTGAAAAATAACTTTATCTCAAACTTTCTTTCAATTTTAGAAAGTACGCAAGAGTTTTGCAAAAATTTCACTGCCTATGATTTCCATCACGTGGTCACAACTGGGTTTTATTTTACTTCAAAAAAATATTATTAATCGATATATATCGATATCTAAGAAAAAAATAATCGATTTTGAAAATCATTAATTAGAAAATATCGGAAAAATATCAAATTTTTTATATCTTATATTTTTTATAAATTTAAAAACAAAAATGTTTTTTTTTTTTTATCTAATTAAGAATTTGTATACGTACTGTACATTGGAAATGCTTTTCTTTTACCGGATTTTATTTGAATTTGAACTGCTTTATTTTAACAACAAATATTTAACTACTTTACTAACTTAACGGATTCATTTCTTTATATAAAGGAGTAGATACAACAAAAGGTAAAATCAAGAATGTTTCTAAACTGCCTGCAGGATGGAAAAAGAAGTAAAGAATGATGGGATAGCGCAGAAACGTATACTTCTCTTAAAGGGAGAAAGGAAGAAGAAGGGAAGAAAAAAAAACAGAGTCGGTTACGAGCCCGAAGGCTTCACTTGGACTTTAATATTAGTTCCCGAAGGCAGAAAGAACGGGAGTTAGTCCCTGATATTGACAGGAGCGTCAGTGCAGGAGTGCACGGAAGAATTGACAACCGTCTCCATGACTACTGGGAGAAAATGGTTTCTGCACTTGACCTTCTTCCGTCTGAATCGTTCTCTCAAAACATTTCTTTTTTTATTTTTTCTTCTCTTGGGAAGATCAGAAAATCTCTTAAGAAGTTTTCACGATTGACAGCTTGATGCCCAGTAAAGTACAACTTGAGCGTTTTTCCAAATCCGCAATTTTAGTTTGAAATCCGCTAATCATTAGTTTGTAAACTTAAATCTCAATAAGACTCCTGTTTCGTTGTTTTACAGTTTTGAGAATATCGCTTTTTCACTACTTTTTAATCAATTTTTACTAAAAGCAGGTTGCACATAGAGATATTGGTAACGCGCCTTGATCCCGACGCCATAACCGTTTCTTAAATCCGATTCGTTTTTAAAAATTTGGATGAGATCAATAAACCATTATTATTTTGTAAGTTCTTTATATAATATTATCGTTAGAATTCTTTTTTTCTTGTATTTTTACCAATATGCTTCAGATTTATATGGTAATTAGTAAGAAGTTTTTCTTCCACTTGGCATTCAAATAGAAGCTAAATAAATTGATCCTAGTTACTTGGGTAATTTTCGTATTAAAACTTTGTCCATCGTTACACTTTAATTTTATTTCGGAGGGGACAGTTCGCCAAACCTAATTTGTGAGTTTATATTTTGTGAGATTGTGCACACCGGAACGTTAACAGCGTTATGCTAGAATTATGGCAGAGTTACTGCTTGCGTGACCCTGTCAACTTCGGCACCAAAGAGACCCATTTCTGGCAAGTACTCATTACAACAGAATCCCTCGAGAGAGGTTCATTTACTCATGTCCGAAGCTGTTTCAGATGTCTGCGGAAGGCATATGATGACAGCTTGGATTTCCGCTTTATTTATATTAATGTAAAACATCTCTGACGAATATCGTTGTGCCTGAAATTTTAATATACTTTTCTAAGCTTATAAAAAACTAAAATACATTATTGAAAAAATAAAAATGACGAATAAAGCCACTAAGTAGAGCAATAAAATAAAAACATTAATTTTATTTCATCATGCAATCAGTAGATTTACATTTAAATAATTTAGTACTATAAAATTTCTTCGAGATTAAATTGGGCCAATTATTATAGAAAACCAATATGTAACTAACAATAAAATTATAATCAATTCTAGGAATTATTTCTATAATACAGAAGATAAATTAATAATTTATTGATGATTTTCTTTAAAAGAAGGGACTCATAAATAATTAATTTATTCAATTTTATCTTTACAAAATTGCTATAATAATTTATTATGCAACAGTTTTAATAAATCTTTATAGAATTAAAAATAAACTTATTTAAAAGATTATAGAATTTCTCCGAAATTGTATAATTTTTAGATCCTTAATAAATATTGAATGCTATTTTTGTACTAATTTTAGATATGATTTTTATTTCATTAATTTTCTGTTAAAATGTAATCAGTTAAACTTAAAACTTTTGAAGTTTAAACAACAATTTGTTTCGAATGCTTCCACAATATTATCGAAGAAAATATATTTCAACAAACTATAACAAAGTACTCTCGATTTTTCTTTTTTTCGCTTGAAATAGCAATAAACGAAGTAAAGCTGAAGATATAGGTAAGTTAAAGTGAGAACAGAACTCTTATTATTTTCCAGTAATCCAATACACAAGAATCTTTTTTCAACCTCTACTTCTAATAAACTGAACTGACTAAAAGAATTCAAAGAATAACTTTATGTTCAGATAATTGGATTTTTAAAAAGAATTTATTCCGATATACGTACTCAAGAATATTTCAGAACCATAATTTAATAACAAATATATTCCTTATTTAATAAAAATAAAGAAAGAAAACAGTATTTTGTTTGTCCTATTAATGAAAATATATTTTGTATGTAATAAATACAAATTCATAAAATAAATACTTACAATATAATATATAAAATAGTATGCATATTACAATATTAAGATAATTATATAACTTACATCTATATATATTCTAAAATAATATATATATAATTTATAAAATAATTTTAAATTTTAAAAAGTTTTAAGCTTTTAAAACTACTTTAAAACGTAATTATTGGATTCTTATAAAACTTAGGAACTAATATAGGGGACAACAGATTCTCAAAATCAAAATCAAGTTCTTTTCCCAAACTTCTAGTTTGTTTCTATTGCACTCACTCCAGGTTCTTTTCCCCTTTCCTTGTTTCTAAATTACTGCCTCTTCTTTTTTCTTCCCTATTCTGGAATTTAGGGGGAGGTTCGTGGGTGGTATCCAACTGATCAATAGCCGGTCGCTCCTCTAACCTTCATCGATCTTCATACGGAAGGTCGAATGATACTTTACCCTTATAGTATTGTTCTCTTAAGTAAGAAAATAAGTAGTCTTCCTATTAAGGATTAGTTTAGACAACGGATTGTAACTTTCTAATTGAACACAGATTAGGTTATTTATTTACAATTGTTAAACTTTTAAACAGACTCTTGAATTATATGTTATTGAGAAAAATCTGCTACACATACATTAAATGTAATTGATGAAAATCTGCAAGAATAAATAGTGGTCTATATTTCATCTGTTACATTAAAGAGTGTAATTCTTCAGTTACGTAAAAGGACTCTATAATTCATTCGTTACATTAAACAGTATAATTCATCTGTTATATAAAGAGTAATGTATTTATTTCGGATACAGTACTATATTTTCACGTAGATGAAATATAAATATATTATTTAATATTTTATTTAAAACATTTAGGAAGACTTTTAAACGATTACTTCAGAACTTAAACAATTATCGTTTTGTTTAACAAGTAATCTCTTACTACTGATTCAAAATATAATTTTATTCTTTGTTTTATATCTATATATAAAAAAACGAGAAATATTAAATTTAAAATATAAAAAAGGAGCTGTGTTATTGAAGTAAAAATTTTCTTATTCTATAAGAAACAAAGTAAAAAGTTATTCAATTAAGTTGGGAGATACGAAAGGAAGGTCGATTTTCTCTTCGCGTTTCAGAAAATAACCAACTAATTAGTTGAAAGGATGGAAGAATGAAGCTATGACGTCACAAGAACTTGACAGAAATGAAGCAACTCTTCAACTAATTGAGATCGAAAAGTTTCTGCGTAAGAAACAAAGAATAAAATGAGAAAATGAAATTATCTGGTTTTAAAGTATCTTTTAGAACTTCGTTATTGTTGTCAAGAACATAAAAATGGAGGAACAATACTCAGGAATCGTATTCGTCTAAAGATGTCTTCTTGAAAGCATCTTTTGAAAGTTTAATTAAAGATAATAGACATATTAATTGACATGAAAAAATACCTGTCAAGGAACATCATAGCACTCCATTTCAGGCATCTCAAATTAATATAAACATCAATAATACAGTGTTAAAAACAGAATAAACAGCATATAGTTATAATCAATAAACAATAAACAATCAGTTAATGATAATAAATAAGACTTTTTCACATTTTAAAAATATTAATAAAACAAAAATTGGAGGATTCAGTTCTAAAGTGAACCACGTCCACACAAACTTTTTTTAGAGCGAATTATTTAGGAATTATTATTTTAATTCATCTTTAAAGTAAGTCGAAATTTATTAATGGGTGCTGTATGTAGTTAATACAGTGTAAAAATGCATCATATTTCCAAACATAAAAAGCAGAAAAAGAAAACAAAATTAAATACAAAGCAGGTAATAAAAGGAATTTTAATTTTGACTCGGTTCACTTCAAAACTGAACCCGGCAATTATGATTAAGTTACACTTTACATCTTAACGAATTAACGACAAGATCGTGCAGAAATCAAATTTTTGAAATTGAAACTATGTAAATGATGGCCGATAATGGTTTCTTCTGTAATTTCTAGCACCAAAGTTATGAATAACACAAAATTGAAACCAGTAATCATTTTCTCTTAAATTTTTCACTGTGAATTATACTTATCATATCCATCTTCTTTAATTATTAATTGCACAAACAGTTTTAGTAAACAACAAAATCGAGTGATTTACGGCTAAATTAACGTTCCTCATATTAAATGTTGTTAAACATGTTAATTGAACGAGACGAAAATGAACTTTCCTCCTTTGGCAAAGTGCCGATAGTATACATTCTCCTAAATGTCGTAAAACAGTTGGCAGATGTTAACAGTTTCTGAGAACTTTAACTTAAGAATTCGTAATGTTTGGAAAATAACCTTAGGCCTACATTCAAATTCAAACACAAATTATGTCCCAAGATCTCATCAAGAAAGATACTTTCGAAGAGACTTTCTCATTACTGAACCATAATCTTAATAATAGAATACATTACATAGTTATAATTCGAAATTATTAGCTTTAGTAATATCTTTAATGTGTTCCTAACGAAATTCCAAGACCAGCTTTTCTAAACATAATTTAAAATCTGAAGAGAAAAGAAAATATTTCAGTTAGAATTTAAAATTAACGAAGTGTTGTAGACCAAACTAATTATACGCAAACGATCCAATTACGTTTTAAAAATTATTTATTTAATCAATAATTTTCTTTACATAAGAACTATATTTTTAACTTCAGAAAAGTTAAAAATTTACATTTAATAATTAAGAATTTTCTCAGAATTTAATATTTAAAATACAACTAATTGATAACTGGAGAGAATGTAAAATTTGCTTCTTCTACTACTTTATATTCATAAAGAGAACTAAAGATAAAGTGTTAAAAAAGAATTAATATATAAAACTCATAATGTTTAGAGTACTAATTTGGAAATTTTCTTAAAAATACATATAAAAAATTAGCCATAAAAGCTTTATAGCTGGTTATAAAAGATCAAATGTAACATTTAGTCATATTTTTTTTTTCAGTAATAAAAGATAAATAACGTGAAAATATTTTAACTATAAAAGAAATCGTTAGGAAAATAAACTGTATTATTAATAGAAGCTTTTTCTAGTCTTATAGAAAAATGAGATAATGGTAATCTCGTTAAAGCTAAAAATGCAGTTCAACAGCTTCTAGCGAGTAGCTACTACTGTACAGGCATGCAAAGTGATATGGGCCATTATTTTAAATGATACTCACTTATAATCTACGTACCGTTCTATCATATAAAATTATAGACTACACTTTACATTAATGTACAGTTTCTGCCGGTCGTGTACGATTCACAAAATCTGAAAACATTATTTCTGCTTTAGACGATAAAATAACATGCCTGCCTCTACATCATTAGTTTACTAAGAGAAAGAAAGAAAAAATATATCTCAATATTCTTCAATGCATTAAATTTTTTAACATTTAATACATTTATCCTAAGCTATAATTAAAATATAAATTAAAATAAATCTATATTTTAATATTTTCTAAATCACCAATCTTTCTGTTTTGTAGATTTATCTTCAGTTAAAATATTACTTTTCGTTCAATCTTAAGATTCATTTTATCATTTTTTCTGTACTAAAATCAATGTTTAATAGTAAGAAGATTAGAGTTAATGTTATTTTTATATATATGTATATAGAATGGGAATGATTGTAACGAGATATAATTATTATCAGTTATTATAATAAGTCAAACGTTTAAAGTTTGTTCATTATTTAAAAATTATGTGATTTATAAATGTTCGTGTAAAAAAATATATCTAAAGTACGGTATAAATAGAATTACACGGATTTTAATGCGCTTATTTTTAGTTGTAACTAGATGTAATTTATTTTTTTAAAAAAAGGAGCAGGAATGCATAAATTACTGCTATTAATACTAATTCAATTTACTGTTTTTTTTTTTATTATTTAAGTTTTATGAAAAAAATGAATCTTGAAAGTAGTCAATTTTGGTGTTAAAGTATTCTTTAATATAAATGTTTATTTTACTTCAGTAAAATAAGCAATAAAATTATATATATATATATATTTCCCTGCATTATTATTTTTTCTTTCAATCTTCTTTAATGAGTTAAAATTCCAGATAAATTAGGCAAATTTACTTAACGTGATCGTAAACATAATTATTATCTAACCCTATTATTTTTTTTACTTTTATTTTTAGTTAATTTTAGAAAGATTTGTTCCTTTGTATTATAATTAATGTATACCAAATTTCAGTCTAGAAAAAAAAAGGGAAAAGAAATTCTTTTAAAAAAATATTTCATAAACTTTATTCTTTAATACAAAGCATATTTATCTAAAGTATTTATAAAATAGATAGTAAAATGAAAATAGGTATCATTACTTAAATTAGAAATCATTAACCTCATAAAATATGAAATATTTTCAACCTTGGTAATGAAAGATAAAATACTCATAATTCATTTTAATTATATACATTAATGAATTTTTAATTTTTATTCATATAATATTAAAATTTATGAAACTAGATATAAACCTATTCTTTAGAATATTTAAATTAAAATCTGTATGTCGAACTGTAATTATAATTAATCTTGATACTTTTAATTATTAAACTATGTAAAAGATATGATAACAGAATAGAAGATAAATACTGTAATTTCTTTTCAATGTAATTATTCGATTTAAAAATTAAATTTAAAAAGAAATTATAAAAAGATAAACATTCTGAGAATTATCAGAAAGATGCTTTTTGCTATCCAGATCGTTATTTATCATATTTAAATTAAGAAATATACTTAACGATTAAGAAATTATATTATTTGTTTCAATAAATCAAATGCTTTCTTGGAAAAACGTAAAGATTATAAAGATTCAATCTCGGATCTTCTCCTATAAGTGAGATAAATTAGAAGATTTAAATAAGATGTTACAATTATTCTTAGTTAATAGAAAAATGTCATAGAACCGATAAAGGATATTAATATTCTAAAACAAAGGGAGAAAAATCTTACATTTTCTCATTATTAAAAATTGATAACAAAACGATAATTTTAAATATTAAATAATTAAAGTTTATGAATTAATGCTTATTTTTTACGTCTTTTATCCTAAAATATTTAATCAGTTTATCAATTTTACTATATAAAAAAAATGTGTATAATAGTAAGAAAATACAAGTCTTGAAAAATATTTAATAGCATAAAAATTATTATAAACAATTTTAAATAAATAAGTCTTGAAAAATATTTAATAGCATAAAAATTATTATAAACAATTTTAAATAAATAAAAAAAAAATTCTAAATAAAGATTCGACTATTAAATTATTTGTTAAAATGGAAAAACTATGTCATCAAATTAGTATTGAATCCTAAACAATTAAATTTAACATTTAAATTATAGAGAAAAAAAGCAAAGTTATAAAAAAAAAATTGATTAAAATTTTAGAAAATTTAGAATTACTGGAAACTTTTTAATAAGAACTTGGTATTATTTTTTCATTTACTTTTTCTCTAACAATTCAATGCATTGTGCTTTAGTGGTAATATTGTAGAGTATCTCCACTTTAATCTTTTAGTTCAAAATACGTTGATGGAAATCGTTAATGTATTATGTTTCTTTTGAGTTGGCTGTAATTAGAGACGTCTTAAAATTTTGTCCATTCGTTCAATGGATGTTTTACTATTTCTTTTGTTTTTCTGCGGTTTAGACTCACCCCTATCCAGCAATCGACCAACGTATTAAATTACATCAGAACACAGTAGGAGTGATTAACTAATGTTGGCGATTTCTTTCCCTTGGGCGGTTGGCACTTCTTCAAAGTGTCTCCTTTTTTGTTACTTCCAATTTCCTTTTCTTAACACTTTTAAATGTGAACATTTCAGTTCATACAATTTTACAAATATATCTCACAGGTTCTAAAAGTTATTTGTACAGTATTTTGAAAATAACACAAAAACTGATTTCTAAATTCAGGGTTTAAGTTACGTCTTTCTCATTCTCATGCTGGCAAGATTAAAAAAGAAAAAAAATTGAATAAAAGTAAACAGATGGTTTCATAAATGGTTCATTACTAGATGGAGCGGTAAATAACCTTTTCGATAAATCGATAAAGTGAACAAAAAGAAACATAAGATTCGCTACTTGTGATCCATTCAACGACGTTCGTTCCTTGCAGGTACTCGTTTGTTCGAACAAAGAAAGACTAACCTAGGAAAATCATGTCTTTGCTGTTCCACAGATTCTGAAAAATTGTCATTTGTTAATCTAAAAGAATAAAAGATTAAAATAACAAAACCGGTACAAAACTATTCTAAAAAAATTGTGTATGTAACAATATTACAGGTTTAAAGTAAGGCAATCGATAAAAATTTAAACCAAACGAAAGAAAATAAATAAATAAATACTTGCAATAATGTTCAACTGGCACGTAAACGCAACCATAAATTTTTGGTTAAATTCTCCAACAGAAATCATTCGAAAATCTAATCAAATTACTTTGTATTAATGAACTTATTAATAAAATTCTTTCGTTTTAATGAAATAAAAGAGACTTAATAGATTTATATATGAAAAAGTGCTGGATCAGTTATCAGAGCTCTCTACTTTATAAGTAGTCTATAGCCAGACACATGTCAAATATATTCAGCTACTGAGTTCATCTTAGTAGTGCTCCGCCCAATCGGTGAGATAATTGGACTAGGTGGTGCCAAACGGAGGCGATATTTGAAGGAGACACAGCCACAGTGTCCTGATGAGACTTGACGTGATGTAAAACCAGAGACGTCTTCCTGACAGCTTTCTCGAACATTTGCTCTAACGAAGACTGATCTCTCTATCTTCTTAATCTCCGTCTTGGGATGGTTGTTGGCTGACATTTCCAACCATACTTTGACTGGACGTCTCATATTCTGTAAAATGGATCACGTTTTAAAGATATAAATTATTTATTAGGACGTGATTAAAACAATACACGATTCGTTTCTTCGAAAGGAATTTCGATTCAAAATTTCTTTTACATTGTTTCTAAATCTATTTTCTTCTTATGATGCTTTATTCAAGCGCCCATTAGAAGCTTATGAATTAAGGAAAAGCCATAAATTGCAATTAATCATTGTTATTGATGGCAATGATATTTTCTTCTCGTTGAACAATTGGATTATTTCTACAAAAATTTAGCATTTATTTATTCACCGACTTTTATTATATATGAAATTATAACTAGATAATAACAATGATGATCACAAAAATAATCGAACAAGTGTGCTCGATTTACCAAAAAAAAGCGATAACTTTTTAAAAATAAATAAGAAAAAATGAATATAATACGTATTATTTTCTGCATTTTAAAATATAATTTTAATTTACTCCATTTTTATCACCCTAAAGACGATTGTGCGCTATTCAAAATGTCATACTGTCAATAAGAAACCCGAAAAGAATCAGCAAAAATCATTCCATTTTGTTTCTATTTTAAACTCGAACCAAAGTGAATCTCTTTGGTGAAACTAAATGTCACGAAAAGTTTTGTTGAAATAAAACCATTTCTTTTATTTGTCTTCTTTTCTTCTATTGTCAAAGAAAAATTTTAATTTCGTTTACAAACTTTAAAACGAATAAATTTTTTCAATTGGATAATTTCTATGGCTAATTTCCATTCAGAGCAAACATTAGCACGTTCGACTCCATTAGAGGTCATAAAAACAATAATCGAATACGAATTTTTAAGTCATTATTTACAAAAATAATAGAATTTAACTGATTAAATTAACTATATTAATTCATTCTTTTTATATATATATATATATAAATAAATTAATAAATATATTTGTTTTTATTATGGCATTAATTAGATTAAAACCTAATAAAACGGATTTTATAATTCAAAAATACGCACAGTGTTAGAAATCCTCTTCACTTTATTACTTCTATCTTTATGTTTATCAGTTTTAAACTTCAATAAATTGCCATATTTATCAATCACTTCTGCTTTTTTTTTTTTTTTCTTAAATCTTGCCTATTAATTTTCGTCCAACTGTCAATCTACTATACGACCCACTGATGACCACAAACTTTTGCCACAACTTACAGAGGATGGGGGAAAACAGAGGAAAGAGAGTAAGGTACCGTCCGCCAGACGTCGTCACAGTCTCTCGATAATCAGATTCCCTCGGGCGATAGTGGCGCCTCTAACAGTTCATAAATCAAACTGACCCAGATCATTGCACGCCAGTCTTACGTCTTGGGAGTCGGAGAAGGTACTGGCTCTGTTATCGGTTCTGTACTCCCCATTACGATCTTTCCCTCCCCATCTGGGAAAATATCCAACAAACCTCTATATCTGGTCCCAAACTTCTAAAATCTATCCGTTGATAAGATGCTACTATTGGTAAAATATAATTTAAATGGCACTGCACCACCTGAATTTTAGATAAATTGAACCAGTCTACTGGGACGAGCGGAGAATTTGATACCGTTTCTCTTTGAACTTATATAACTGTATCGTCTATATTTCACTTTTAATTAAAATTAATTTAGCCAATTATTTCATGGCTGTTAACTGTTTTATGTTTCCCGACAGTTTTATTGTACGCACACCACTGCATTATATGGTTCTTAAATCATATCAACTGTAAATTCAGCATTTGAATGAATCATAATTATCAAAAAAATAATAATAAAATGAATTATAAAATTTATACATATTAAAAGTTTGCGTTCGTAATAGTTACGATAATGAGATTATGTATTTACAAGTTTTATTTAATAGATTAGATTTTTATAGAAGTTTTACATTATAATTATTTTAAATCTTCAATTGAAAATTCGAAAAATTAAATTTTAAATTTTTATTAAGTTTGAACAATTCATAAAATTAACTATAAATTTATAATTGTTTCGATCTCTAAAGATGAAAGTAGAATCGTGTACAAGCTTACATTGCTTCTTATTAAAGAAA
>NW_019385572.1:21288-56487 GCF_000671375.1 Centruroides sculpturatus
ATATATATATATATTTAATATAATAGAGACAAAAATATTTTCCAAATTAAAAATTTTGAAAAATTTAGATCTACATTAAAAATTAAAAAAGAAATTTTTGCTGAAAAATCAGTGAATAGTGCAAGTTTTGTGATCTGCATGACTCTTGATTTAATTTTTTGATAAAATTTTAGAACAAAATATTATTTTTAAACTTAAAAAAATGCAGTTTTATAAACTTAAATGAAATATTCAAATGATTTTTTTCAAACTTGTATAATTTTTTTGAATATTTTTTAAAAGGACTAATGCAGTGAAATAATGAGAATGTCTTTAATGATTGTGTTGCAACCATAAATAAATTGTTAAAACTAATATATTGATTCTGTTTTTCACAATGAAAAACAGAATAAAAAAAATAGGAATAAAATTTAAAAATTCACTGGATCTTATATAAAGTTATCTTATTCATAAACATAAGCTTATTAAATCAAGGCTATGATACTTGAAGACAGACGTTAATAAGATAAAAAATAAAAGGGGGATTGAAATTATATATAGATTTATATTATCTCCATCTCTACTGGAAAAAATAAGAGTTTTATAAAAGATAATAAACTTTAAAAAAAATTTTTGTTTCAATTAAAAAAAATATTTTCTTTTATGCTAATAAAATTTAAACAAAGAATTAAAAATTTGAATATGAAATGCTTGGAAAAAATTTAAGCAATAAAAACTTTACAGATTGAAATAAATGTAGTTTAAAAATAATAATATAAGTTAATAAAAAATCATAACCTTTGTTAACATTAAAAAACTTTTTTAATCATTAGTCAAATTTAAATAAATAAATATGAGAATATTTTTACATAAAATTTGAAAAGTTTCGATTGGTATATTTTATGGAAACTTTTAAATTACTTGAGTGAATTTAAAGTTTTAGCTCTAGTGTATAGCTCTGAGTTATTTTTGACTCTTGTACAAACTTTTGAGAAGTAGTGATGTAATGTAATTGAGAAAGGTTTGTCGAAACATCGTCGTCAACCGATCCTTTTCGAGTTTTCTTCTCTCACACATGATCTAGCTTCAGCTGCATAGAGGCGAAAGAGAGAGTTTTGAGTGGCCTACTAAGGAGATTTTCTGCAAGACGGATCGAAGGCTATTTCTATAGGTCTTAAGACGACGGCTCGCTCAATCCATCATAGGGCCTTTCACCTGTCCGCATACAGAATGGATCCCCTCCATTATTTGTCTACCCCCCAATCGCAAAGCGAAACTTGGAGGCGTGGCTTTGATAGATCATTCCCTCCCGATTTAGCCCCGCACTTTTGTGAATTGATCGTCCAAAACCTAGTCTTCCTGCCGAGTTAACAAAGAATTGCATCAATGGTAGTACAAAACCAGGTGTTAATTTTGGTGTGTACTACAGATCGAAAATAAATGACTTCCCTTTGTAATTTACATGTCTTTAGTGGCTCTTTCCTCGTGTTTCAGACGAAATGTAGATTTATAAATAAAACATGCACATAATCTTTAAATAATCTTTTTAGCTGAGTATTTTACTAAAGTAGAAAATGTGTTTTTTTTTCTTGGCAAGATACTCTGAAATTGATACTGTTTTTGTACAAGTTTCCAACTTTTCAACACAGACTAAACCAACTTCAAATGTATAATAAGTCGATGCATATAATATATCACGGGGATTTTTATACCGTGATGGGTTTTTCTTTGCTCTTTTCTGACAAGTCGGTTTCTAAAAATCTCCGCAGATTTCCGCCTGTCGAGTTAAATATGCTACTATCGAACAGGTTGAAGTCGACAGGCGGAACTTTTGGCAAGATCGCTGACGATGCAACAACTACAAATTGCGAATGCAAATGGACGAAATTTTATTCAGTCGTATTTCCACCAATCACGAATCATATTGCAAAACGCTATTTCTGTCTATGCTTAACAACTTTGGAAAATTTAATTCCATATTCTACTTTGCCTAAGCAATTTTCTATTAGGTTTATGAATAAAGTAGAGAATTTTAATATTTCATTATTACATTTTTCACAGTATCGTAAATTAGATTGTTAGTTGACATTCTCATTATTTGAATTTAGTCTTTGGAAATAATTTTAGCCATATAAATTATTTAAATGGTTTAATTTTAATCTAGTCTAATTTTAACAATCGCCTGGCGTAGCTTAAATCGAAGAAAAATATTTCATTAACTCAAAGGCCATGTGGTCTAGAGTCCAATGGTCTAGTGTTGGCGTCATAGGGTTGTTGATATTCGCTGTTGAAGAGTAGGACGTGACTGCCAGGACTCTTTCGGCATACAGAGCACATGACATTGGTGGGAGACGCGTGACAACTCTAGTCACGAAAGTGTCACGGAGTGATTGCTAGAATTGACAAAAGCGTAATTCGGATACCGTGACTATTGTTGCTATGACGGACTTGTAACGGACAAGTGGCTCCCTCTATAGTGATTTGATACAAACGTATCAATCGCGTTCTTCACCCAAATATATAACACTATATCGGGTTGAAACGTGCAGCATCTTGTGACGATGTTTATCAATTAGACGAAAGTCAGCAAAGAGCACGTACTGCGTTTCAATGGACCAAGTTCGAGTGTAACTTACGCACTTCTATTGTGATTCTGAATATGCTGCCTTTAATCTAAAACATGCTACACTGAAATTAGTTACTGTTAGGAGGAATGATAATAAATCTTTGCCTTTTGTATACATAATCAGAATGTAAATTTTCCTTCATTTTACTCTGTTTGTATACTATAATTTTAAACAAAGTGCGAGTTATTTTAAGCTACTAATTAATTACCAAGAATAGCAATTATTCCTTGAAGATTCTGAATAACTTTAAAGTTTATTCATTTATGATGATGATTATAATTATGTAAAGATCATTTTATTTAACATTTTAACTATTCATGTAATTTTATATACAACTAGTTCCTCTTCATTGTTCCATATCCTCGACATCGTTCTATTTGATCAGAATAGTTAGAATACATTCCCACTTGGCATCTGGACAATGTTCCATTACTGTTCAACACGATATCAAATCATCTGCAGTAATTAGTTGCCTGCATAACCCCCATTCTATTCGGTAACTAATGAAAAAGCGAAGAAATATTTTCATGCATTTCTTTAATGTTTAATTAGAGTAATGTTAATTAGATTAATCAGAGAATGCTAATAGAGAAAGGGCTTTTCTCAATTAACAGCATTCTCTAGACGGAAATAATTAAAAATTCTGTAAAAATGTCAATCTTTTGGCGAGTTAATTATGTTTAAATGAATTTTTCCAACCATTTTAGTATCGTTGCAATTTTGTTATTTTAAAATTTTATTTTAATTATATCATGTCAATGTTATCGAAATTCTAATACTGTACTTCTAAATTAGCCAAACTCCATAATTTCAATAATACTTCTCGAATAATCAGATTTCCCTATTTAAAAAGTAATGCTAATTTATATTTAATTAAAATATCATTTTTTTAATGCTTGATGTTGTAATCTATACTCTCTTAATTTAATTATTATAAAATAAACTTTATTCATCAATATTTGTATTAAAAAATAGTAGATATATTAAAAATTTCGCATTTATAAGTCGATATCTTTAATATATCTAAGAGTATTGTCGGTTGCTGGAGTAAAATCTATAAAAATAATCTATGCAAATAAAACTTTCATTAATATTGAAACGAATTCTTGAAATGAAATTTTTAGTAGCAGAAGCATTCTTTTCACTATTATTATTTTCACGGCAACCGTCATTTTTATGCTATTCTGATCTGCTGAAATCGATTATGAATGCCATGAAATCAGTGAGGTAGCATAAATAAATGCGTACTGTACTGAATATTCTAAATATTTTAAACATAAATTTACTATAATAAAACTATTCGCATCTCATTTATTCATTTTATTTCATTTATATATTGATTAAAATTAAATTCTTGGTCTAATAAACACGTTATGTTAATATCCACGTTAATAAAAATGGTGAAAAAACTTTATCTAGCCCAATAATTAATCATTGGCCTTCTTTAAAATGAAATATTCATCAAATATGAGATAAGATATTTTAAAACTAATTGTACAGTTCAATAATAATGCAGTAATATTAAAAATATCTATCATTGCACTTCATAAATTAATAATATATTCTGTATAAAAAAAAAATAAAATTTATGCACACGATTTTGCATAATTATTTCTTTTAGACTTTCTAAAAATTAATAAATTATTTAAAATACTGAAAGTTTCAACCGCAACTCATTTAATTCAGATAAAGTATTGATATAATTTATCAATAAGCTTGCGTTTAAGTAATTTTTCTTTTTAATTCATTTACATATAGGCCTATTATTTGCATACTTTATGTTGATGAGTTTACAAATAAATATAGTTACTTCGTAGAAAAAATTGTTAAATGCTAGTCTACTCTATCAATATTTTATAAGAATTAAAATGCTTATAAATTAAAGTTCCAGCTGAATTTTGGCTGTATTTATTTTAAAAAATTTAAGAGAAATACAACATTTTTTAATTTTAAATTTAATTATTTTTAATAATTATAAAGTAATAATATAATATTTAAGTATTTGATAGATTTCTTAATTTTTGTACTTTTAAGATTTCTTTATTTATTATAATTTTATTAAATTAAATTATGGCGTCATAGGGTTGTTGATATNCTGTTTGGTTATATATAAATATCTAAAGAACCGAATCTATAATAAATAAATTTTTTAGAATTTTTAAAGCTGTACAAAATTGCACAAAAAGTTAATTAATTTGTATCTTACACATGAAAAATTTTCTCTGAAATATTTTTAAATATAATTTTATTAATATTTAATTAAGTTCAACTGTATTTAAAGCATCTATATTTTTATATGAATGTAAGCAAAATAAATTGATGAAAAATGTTTGGCGACTTTTAATCTATTTAGTTTTGTTAAAAGTTGGGTAAATAGAATGCATGCAGATCATTGTGAAAAATAAATTTTCAAATTAATTTAAGAGCTGGAAAATGGAGTACGAACTTCTTAGGGGGAGGGAAAGAAAAGAAAAGGAAAAAAAACTCAATTTTCGGCACCTCGATGCCAAAATTGGTTAGGAAACAACAAAAGTTTTACTTTGAACCGTTAATCAACTGGCAACAGCACACTTCAATTTCAAAGAGTGCTTTTCAAATAGAGGATAGAAGATTTTAACTGGATGATTTTTATAAATAATAAAAATGTATATAAAGCCCTTTAAATATTTTATAAATATTAATAAAAAATATTAAAATATATTTAAATTCAAATAAGTATTGATTAAGCAGTTTTATTATTATTTTATAAATGAGATCATTCAGTTTCTAGTTTAAATTTTCTTCATTATGTAAAACGCATTTCGATTGGTCGATATATAATTTTTTTTTCGATTAAAAATTAGAAAATAAATATTTAATTAAATGGTTAATAATAATTTAAAGTATTTATATAATAATTTTTTGTTAGAAGTTTTAATAAAATAGCATTAATTTAATTAGTTTATCGTGATATTCTAACTCACGCTCGATCTCGTGATTCTCTAATATCTCGCGTTATTAACGGTTATGGTGTAAGTATGTGATCTTCAGTTTTAGGCCTAATACATGATAATAATCAAAAGTCATTGCAAGATTTACTAAAAACTTAATGATAAATCTGACTATAATTCTTATTTATAGCATATATATTATTCAATTTTATGAATAATTAACTTACATTTATAAAAAAAAATAATAGTAAAAATGCTAAATATGAGTTAAGCCTAATGAGTTAGGCCTAATCCTATAGTCTTATACCAAAATTATATTGTAAAATTCTTAAAGAATTTACAATATAATTAGAGAATTTAATACTTTCATTAATAAATTATTTTTAGGTAATGAAGATTTAAGAAATTTTATGTAAAATTTCTTAATCACACTTAAGATTTTTTTTTTTTTAATTTTTGTTCTAATTAACCGTTTTTGGATATTTCTTAACAAAATATTTAACATGTTTCAAACGAGATGATATTCATAAGAGTTAATGAAGCAGAAAAACCAACTGGTAAAGTTTTCTTCTGCCAAAGCTGTTATCGATGATGGAGAAGCGGACAGCTGTGCCAAAGAGGTCCTCTATCATAAATTATGTTTAATGATTTACAAAATGGATAGTACGTGCTTTTTCTTTCGTACCATAAAAATAATGAGTTATAGTATGAGTAAAATTGTTCAAACTGATTTCAACTTCTATGCCTCTTGAGACAAGTATTGTATATGCTACACGCAATGACCAACAATACTAGCATAATAGACTAACTAGTTTCAATATCTTTATGAAAGAGTCATGCATTACATTATCCAATTAAAATTATCCCCCTCTTTACTACTATTTTTTATGCTTGATTACATAAGTCCTTAATACATAATAGGTTTATATATATATATATATAGTATATAAATTTTAATTTCATTAGAGTAATCTATGTTGTAATAAAGGTATAATTTCGCAGTGCTGATCCAGATTACTCTTAAATGATATTTAAACTAACCATTGCAATTCATTATATGGGTAAAAGTACTACTTTTAACTTAAGTTACTGGATCATAGGTCTGTCTGGGAGTTATAATAAAAGTCAATCAATAAATTAATGAAAATTTATTAGTAGCCTATGATTACCACCAGCATTTTTAATAAATAAATTTTAATTTAAATCTTTTATATTACATATTATTTTAATTTAGTATAAACTGCTTTTATACAGAATTTTAATAGCACGGAAATTTTTATTTTATATCTTCTCTGTCACTTTGGTTTTCTTTTAGAATTTCTTAAACTAAATTTAAATTTGATTACACTAGAGCGTCGATTATCCGAAAGAATTACAGTCGGCAAACTTAAATTTTCGCCAGTGCTGTGGCGCTGCAATCTTTGGCTATGTCTTGGGCTACTCAAATATTTTACGTTTTTGATACTAAATTAATTTCTGAAGTATAATTTTTTATTGTTTTTATATTTTTCAATATATTTATTTATTTTGTTTGTACAAAATGAAAAAATAGTTTTTTCACGATACAATAGTCTTCGTTAGGCTAACATCGACGAAAATTCAACGCGAAGCGACACGCAACGGAGAAAAATTTCAACATGGGATAGGTTAATATATTTTTTCGTACATAATCGGTAATCCGAAATATTGTTTTTCCCCCGAACAACCCCAGTCCCCAATTGATTCGGATAATCGACGCTCTACTGTATTTTATTATAATAGTTGAAAATAAACTTTTATTTTAATATATTATGTGTTTAAAATGTAGGCTATCAAAGAATCTAAATATAAGAAATGTTTTAAATATTTTTGATATTTTATTGAGATTAAAATAGCTTACTTATTAAGAATTAATTACTTATTTACATTTTATTAGATAAATGGAATTATTCTGTAAATCTGTCATAACTGTATATTAGTCTTCTAGTTAAGTTATCATTTAATTAATTAATATGAATATATTCTTAATTTACTTTTTAAACAAATTTACATCTAGCTGTTACATTCTTTTCGAAATGTATCAGTTATATAAATAATGATAAAAAATTATGATTTTAATTGGTGAAAGTATTTTTGTTATTTATTTTGCTGTCTTTTGGATTTAAGTTCATAATCAGTTTATATTGATGATGGACCACACGAGCTGTCTACATATATCAATGATTTACTTTCGATTTTATTTTAAAAACTAATTTTCTAATCTCATTAAGATGCCCATTAATGTAAATTGCGATATAAAAATGCTACTTTGAATATAAATTAGAATTACACTTCACCTTCTTCAGATCAATAATATAAATTATATTAGTTAATTTAGTCTTTAACAGTTTAAAAGTGAAATATTTTCTTTGTCTTGGCTTCAATTCTTTTAATCCTCCAAAATATTATAGAATTAAAAAATTATCTTTATATTTAATGCACTTATTTTTATATTTTATTCATCTGATGAAAAATGACATATTAACACACTATTTAATAAGATAATTATTGCTTCAATATGTTATATATTAATTCATGGCATTGTTGAGATGACTAAAGTATCGTTTCTAACTAACATCTAGTTTGTTTTGCTTAATAAATGATTTTCTTATCATTACTTAGAAAATAATATATAATGTAACTATAATTATACGAATGTGTTATCAACGTTTATAATAATTATTTAGTCAATAGGTCTAGTTGAGATAATTTACAAAATATATTTTATTGTTATTCCTAATTAAATATTGCTATTAAACTTGTTTTATTGTAAATCTTTCTTCATTATTATACTGTATAGAATAAATAATTATCGTAATTAAGATTTAAAGATATCATATTTATTAATATGTATTATCTTGACTTTGTCGTTTAATAACTCAATAAATGGGCTCTGTATTCAGAGAACATAAGTTTATTTGAAGATCAAATTGGTCAATTTGATCTTCAAATAAACTTATGTTCTCTGAATACAGAGCCCATTTATTGAGTTATTACCCAATGATTTATTGAATATTACCCAAGATAGGTACTGTACAGTACTGTACATACAAAAGCATAGGACGTACTGTACAAATCTACCTAGCTGGATCTACCCGACATTCACTGGTGCTGTCCTTAGAGTAACAAAGGGAAAAGAAAAGGTTAAGACAAAAGGGGTAATTAATCTTCTTAACAGCTATTTTTAATTTGCTATAAATTTAAAGGACTTATCCGACCCCAGTTTTCAATTGGAAAGTTCACTGAAATTTTATTAATACTAAACCAATATGTACATTTCGGGCCGATTATTACCATTTCTTAGTTGGTTGTATTTCAAATATTCTTGTCTTTTCCAGTTTCTATTTGACATTAAATTTTAATTCACAATCGGTATTCTCCTCCCTAGTTTTTCTGGCATGCAAATATCTATAGGCATAGATATTTGCATGCCAAATATTTACATAAATATACATTTTATAAAATGTACAGCCAATTAAAAATAGCTATTAAGAAATTAAGTAAAATATAGGACAAAAGGCAAATAATTATAAAAGAGGTATTATTTATACATATATGAACAAAGGACTTACACAGCTCCTTCTGGTGACGACAAGATTTCGACACCCCTGTCAAATTGACGTTGTCATTTATCAGTTAATATCAATATTCACCGGATAACTTCACATTCAGTAGGTCGTTCGCAACGTTTGACCACGTTTTGTTTTGAGAAGAAATGCGAATCCGTTGACTTCAGGACTTATGCTATGCCAGAGATATATTGTCTCATCTCACTTTTTCTCTTCCTCCGAATGTTCGGATTATATTCTTTTTGCGGTCTTCCTCTATTATCCGATCTAATTATTTTTGGTCTTCCTCTACCTCTGCTCGCATGTTGCCGTGTTACTTCGTGTTTCTGGCTGTCAGTCTATAGGTTCCATTTCTTTGGATGTCCATCGTTTGATTCATTATGATGGTCTTGCCAATCCTCAGATAGGATATACTCTAATGTTCTTACGTTTGACTCGTGACTTTATTATTCTCAAAACATTTCAATTCCACGGCTTCATTTATGAATTTTATGTCGTGAGTGACTCGTACTTTCGTTTTTTTTTGTGGTAAGGCACACCCTAAAGCTTTATTCTTCATTTAGTAACCAACTAGTATGCAGAGTTGTGATTTAGTTAGAATTTGCTTTTGTTCAGCATTTTATTCATAGTGTATCCCTGCATCCAAAAGGTCTAAAGTATGAAACAGTCAGTCATTTCCCAGATCACATGGTAAAAGAAATTTCTCCATTTATTGCAACTGGTGGGCATCTATTTTTGATATGACATGCTATAGATATAGCTTCTGACCAAAATTTTTCTGGCAGTTTTGAATCAATTAACATGCACCTTGCTATATCAAGAAGAGCGCGGTTGATTCTTTCCGCGACTTTACTGGATCGTATGAGGTATGCTCAACATCATTTTGATTTCATTTTTCTAGAGGAGGCTGGAGAATTCACGGGAGAGAAACTCGCTATCATTGTTAGATTGGAGCTTCTTTATTCACCTATCTGTTTGATTCTTAACCGTTCTTATAATTTTCGAATATTTCCAAAGCTACACTCACTCCTGTCCGCTTTGATTTATCATGGATAGACGTAATAAGATAGTTTGCTCCTCCTTACGAGCCAGATCTCGTTGGACCACAGATATCTGAATATACGATTTCAAACAGGTCTGATTTTCTGTTTGAAGTTGGAAAGGGAATTTGTACCATTTTCCCTTCCAGACAGGTACTACACTTTAGTCCTAGGACTGCATTGCTTTTAATTAACTAACCACTTTAGGTCTACTTCATTCAATGACTGAATTTGCTGTGCCATAACTTCAACTTAGAAACACTGTAAACGTTCACTTTGCTGGCAGAATTTAGTTTTCTAACTTCTTTGATATAATATAGTTCTATAGTTCGTTCTTCTTCAGCGATCACCAGTCTTTCCTGCATTGTCGATCACTTTGGCTTATTCTTTAAAGAAAATGATATTGAAACCTTTGCTGGTAATCTTTGCTACTGACATCAAATTTGTACTAAACTTCTGTATATATAGGGCTCATTTACTGTGACTTTTGTTGTTTTTTTCATCATTTACTCTTGAATTTACTTGACCTGTTGCTGCTACATTGGCTTCTGATTTATCTGCTAGGCACACTTTCCTGTTTTGCATGAAATCTATATTGTGATCTATATATCACAAGAGGAACACATATGTGAAGTACTGCCACTATCTAAGCACCAATCCTCGTGGTATAAACCTTTGTTCTCAGCGCTTGATAATATTGAATGGAACCCTGTTATGAGTATGTTCGTTTAATTTGCTCTCGCGTCTGAGTTGCATTCCGAAGCTCTATGGCCACGTTTCTTACACTTAAAACATTTTTCTTAAAATTTAGTTTGTTTGAGTCCTTCTGGAATTGTAGGGGTTTTTTGAAATCAGGGCATTATTACAATTCGTAGATTCTTTCCTATATCTAGAGTCGCTTCTTTAAACTATTTTAATCTGCAATGATTCCGATTTTGGTAGATTGTTTCGCGATTCAATTGCAACCCGAAATTTTTTAATTCTTACGATAGACTATACAATGGCATAACTGTTAATAGGTAGTCGTTAATGTTCACATCGAGGTCACATAGTTTGTCTACAAGGTCAAAGAACTTATTCAAATATTCACGGGTATCATCTCCATTTTTCATTTTACTTAAGTTAGTTGTTCGGTTTAATTGGCCTTTTGAGTAGGACCTTTTGATTGATATACTGTATATCGTGGAGTTTTTCCAGATCTCTTTCGATTTTTTACAGTTCTTGATTTGCTTTAACTGGGAAGGACTTGTAGATAAAATTAATTCCAATTTAGCTAATTGGTTGTTGATCTCCCACGCTGCAATTTTGTTTTCTTCTATCGGTCTTTATTTCGATCCATTTACATAACCCCAAAGCTTATTCTTTATTAGTAAGATTTCAATCTGGATTTTCCATGTATCGAAATTCTGTCTAAAGGATCTATTCTTATGGACGTCATGTTCGTTCTTTCCTCTCAATAACTGTCCCAATCAACACAATTTCTTTCGTAAAAAGACCAAAAACTATATACTTAGCAGTTCGAGTATAGCCTGTGCCCATAACCTGTTATTAAATAAATGGTCTCTATATTCAGAGAACATAGGTTTGGAGATCAAATTGGATCACGCAAGATACAAAGACATAGGGCATACAAATCTACATAGCTCGATGTACCCGACATTCATTGGTGCTGTCCTTAGGGTAACAAAGAGAAAAGAGAGGATCTATGACAAGAAGGGGTTATATTTATACATATATGAACAAAGGCTTGCACAGCCCATCTGACAACCACAATATTTAAATGTCAACTGACATATTAAAATATATTAGCCTAATAATATAAGTAAAGAAATTTAATTTCAAAATCGAAATTTAATAAATTATTCAATATGCTTTTTTGAATTCTGAATGAAGATTGAAATATCGTTGTTATTATTTTTTAAACAGATGCTGAATATATTTATAAAAACACTATAGAATATTTTTGAAAAATTTAAAACTAGATTATAATTTAATATTTTTAAAACTATTATTAATTTTGTAGAAAATATTAACATATCCAAATGCATCTAATTTAATAAATTTATTTTAAAGCTTCTGAATAAAAATTATTACTGTACACTGACTAAACACATAACAGATAGGGAACGTTAAAATTATGTATTTTTAACAAAAATTACATAATTAAAAAATATTGCTGGAAAATAAAATAATTTTAAGTAGTCTACGATTTTATAACAATACGTGATATCACTTTAATATTACATTATATTTACGTGGGCATATATAGAACTGATAACCACATAAACAGTCATTCTTTTAGCTAACTTATTTTTATGTTTTATAACAGTCCTTGTTATTTGGTTATCGTTCGCCATCCCTTCAAAAAGAAAAAAAGCATTCTACTTATAGCTATGAAATATAACTGTAGAATGGTGACAGTATTGACAACTGTTAGGATTAATAGGAAATAATATTGATTTTCGTTTTAGTTACAGAAAGCATTGTTTCAAAATGGTATCAACCAATGAAATGCAGTTTTTGAAACTAAAAAAAGTCATATTAAAAATTGCTAAGTTAAAATTAATGATAACTACGTAATAATCAATAGTATATGTAGAATTTAAATTCGTACGACGTTTATATAACTTATTGTTGTCTAAATTTTAATTATGATAACGAAAAGTTATGCAAACATCATATAAATTTAAAATATTAATATTGTTGTTAATGTGTCTACTACAATATATTTAAATTTGATTAGAAATTGTTTTCAATTGTTTAAACCAGAAATTGTTAGCCTAAAAGTATATTAATTTTAAGATTGTTTTTCATTTTAAATGTTAATACGATGTTATTGTTTCACTAATAAAATATTATTATTATTATTTTTAAAGCGTAGGAATGAAAATATGTATTTTATGTATTTTTTCCTCGTTAGTGGAAATTCATATCGTAAAATCAAACTAAAATTATTATTTATCTATTGAAATAAAATAATAAATGATGGCGATCAGTTATAATATTGATTATAAAATTCTTTTCTGTAAAACACTGTATTGTTTTATGTTTTATTAGGTTTTGTTTGTTGTTCACTTCCATCATGACAACCTTTCTTAATTTTTAAGATAATATATTATTGATAAATGGTAAAAGTGATGAGAAGAGCAGCAATTAAGTTTAAAATGCGTAATTATTACTTTCATTTTTGTGAAAAGATTTGTGGTGATGATGAAAATTTGATTGAGTTTAAGCTTGACATTTTTCGATGATTTTGAACAATACGAGATGTCATTATATCAAGCATGAATCTCTAAACTAGACAAAATGTAAGAGATATTTAAAATCTCTATATGTAATCAATCATATATGTCACTTCCTATAGGTAGAAACATCCTTTTTGATCAAGCAATATTATTAGAACAGAAATTTAACTTAAATGCGTATGATATTTTAAGTTACGTGAAGTGAAAATCACGAAATCTCGGCCGTTCAACCGAACGTGATTTGGTTTGACAGAAGAAAGAAGTAGAAAAAGAAGTTGAATTTCGAATGGCAAGTTACTTAACGATGGAGACGGATCACGCAAGCTCCTCTTGGGAAATCAACAGGGTACGGGTGGGGCATAAGCATTTTCAAAATCGGATAGAGGGGATATGCGGGGGTAGAGAGTTTTTCTTTCTTTCCAAACGTTAGTCTCATGTCTCTTGAGATAATCGTGAACCAAATGCGTAATGCAGGTTGAATTCAGAATACGGAGTTTTAAAAAGCTCAAGAATATAGTTTAATGAAGGAGTAATTTTACGTAGTTTAGAATATTAAAATATTAATTGCATCGTTTTATAGTTTTAAATATATATCTCTATACTATTTTATCTCATGAATGGGGAATATACGTAAATGATATATAAAACTTAGAAAATTTACCTTGTAGAACTGTATATTTATTTTTAAAATTAAGAAAATGTAAGAATACCAAGTAATGCATCAAAAAGAAAGAAAAGAAGTGAATTCTGATTTCTTGAATTAGTCAAATGAGATATGAAAATTGAACTCTAAACTTATGTCATATTTAAATAACATATAGTAATTATATTAATAGATTGGATAAAATTTCAATTGTAAATTTTATGAATTGTCTATTTATCATTTAATTTTAAAAGATAGACATTTCGAAACTACATTGAATCCTAGAATAATTTATTATATGGACAAATTCTAAGTATCAAATAGCTTTGTGGTAAAGTTTTTTAATGCATTCGTTTGAGATAATGGATTATAAATGTCTGACTCTAAGAATTTGTTACTATGTTCCAAGTGTTTAAAATTGTTTCCTTCTGTAACTAAATGTCTAGTACTATTACCGTACTTTGATTTAGTGTTTTAAGAGTAATAGCTGTGATCAAATAAATTGAGATGGCAAACACTTTGTCACCATTGATTATTGCTTTTTACAGATAAATCTGACGATTCGGTAGGTTTATAAATTCCTTGTAAAACGATTTTATGATTGATTTAATTTTATTTTATTTATTCATTTTTATGTGAATTCTAAGAAGTTGCTCAATAGAAATACCGTTGTCTGTAAGTTATAGGCCTATTGTGTTCTTTGTCAATTAGTGTCAAGTGTCATGTCTGATCTTCAACGATATATTATTGTTTGTGAGAATTGTCTTTTCAGTACAATTTTGAGCGAATTTATTAATATTACTCGAACTAGAAGTTTATAATTAGTTTTTAATAAATGACCGTTTGTTATTTGATCGTACTTATATTTGTAGCCTTCTTTGTCAGAATAAGAAATTTGCTAAAAATCTTTTCTTGTGTTTTTTCTTTTGTATTTTTGCCCTTTTTATTTTATTATAATTTTGCTTTTTGTAATATTTTCCTCTTTTTTTCGAAATTTTTTATGATATTAGCTTAAGTCCTGAACTGTAACTACGAATGCTTCTGTTTCAGTGAATGAATTCATTATAGACGAGCCATGAACACTATCAAAACCTGCATTTAAGCTCTTGACAGTGATTTCCATGTTCCCCTCCCCCTTCTGTTCTTTGTGTTAACTAAGTAATTCGTTTGATGTATTACGTGTTGTTATACACTGAATTTGTAAAAGAAACTCATTTTATGAATGTTTCATAAAAGTCTTTTATTAAAATATATTTGTTTAGTCATACAAGTAGCCTGGGATCAAAATTTTCTGCACCAACATTATTCTGTATTAAATCAGTATTAAATAAATATATGACTTAATTATCCAAACTTATTTTGAGTTTTTTTAGGAATGTTTTCTATTTGCCTGTATAAGAAGTTAAAGAACAGTTTACTTATAATTTATTGATTAACTTGTTATTTAAAGTAATTTTAAGTTCTTTAAGCTCCATATATAATTTTATTGGTTTATTAGGTATTTACAGTTTGTGGATACATTTCAGATTATTACTGTAATAAAAGATCTAATAAATCAATAGAAAGTCAACACATTTGTATATTAAACATTTTATAAATAACATTTTTTTTTCTTTTTTAAAATTTACTTTAAGGTTATTATTGAAGACTTTAATTCTTTTTTTTGTTTATCATTGTTATTAATAATTAAAAAATTCTATGACAGACTAATTTTTAATGATTATTTCAATATAGAATTGAGAACATTGTAATGTTAAACTATAAATAAAGAATGTTTTATATAATGTAAACAGTTATTTAGAACAGTTATAACAATGTGATAATCAACTTCCATGAGTTATATTTAAATATGTTTAATTATTGTTCATATACATTTCTAGAATGTTCAGTCCTCCTCCTCTTATTTTTTCACCTTTTCTGCCTTTTGTCTTGACGATATGTTGCCTAGAGGGGGCAATAAACCCTGCTTGGCAGGGTTCAGAAAATTGCCATGAATTTTATGTAAATATGGGGCGCGTTTCCTAGTAAAGCCGCTTTGTTAAAAAAAAAAAAAAAAAAACAGTTAAGTTAGCTGCTGTAGTGCTAGTGCAGCGAGGTTCACAAACGCTGAAGATAGAAGTTAAGATGGTTGCCACCATAAATTATCCGCACATTACGTACTCTACAGTACCTCAAATGTTTGACTAAACATTTTTATTCGTACAAAACAACGTATATAGTACAAAGAATGAAACAATACTGAGTAGTTGAGGTTTAGAAGTATTTCTTACGACAGCGGAAATTGCTAAAAGTGCGCTCCAGTTGCTTAAGTAAAGCAGCTTTACTAGGAAACGCTCCCCATGTTTAGTTATTGTTAATTGTTCATATACATTTCTAGAATGTTTTCTCGTTCTCTTTTCAATTCCTGTGCCTTTTGTTCTGACATTATGTTGCCTAGAGAGGTAATAAACCCAGAGGGGGAAGGTGGAGAAAAGCGTATATACTGGTGGACCAGAGAATATGGGGCACTTTCTCTTCTTCGTGTGCCACCTTTATTTCGTCGCCACCATCCACCATTTTAGGACTAGAGATACTTCTCTCCATTGACCCTCTTCATTTCTTCTATCTCTTATAACCGTAATCTTAATTTTAAGATAGGCTAAAGTATCTCGAGTTACTGGATTATGTTTATAGTAGTCAATACAATTAGTAACCAAGATCGCGAATGATAACTCTTGTTTTACATTTGTATGTACTGTACAGTACCTTGCTGCAATCCTATGCAAACCAAAATAAAAATAAATCTCACAACAGAACTTCGGTATTTTAGACTGTCCTGTACTTTCCCTTCGAATAACAAGAAATAGCACATTAGTTTACATAATTTAGATTCGTAAATAAAGGTTTAATTTAGTGCGCAGTATTCTTTATTCATTTATATATAAGAAAAAGTTTAATTTTAAAATTTATGTTGGTAATTCAAATATATTATACATAAGCAATTTAGATAAGAATTTTTTTGTTGATGATAAATTAATTTTTAATGCACTTTTAAATTTTAGAATAAAGTTGAAATGGGTTTTGAAAAGTTTCGTGGTACTTATCCTGGATGGGATCCTGAAATGAACAATTTCAGAAAGATATTTTCTTTCCGCACAATGAGAAAACACCCAGAGGTATGTATTTTATTTTATTTATAAGATAATATTTGAAATAATTGAAATCGCGAAATTGTTTTTAAAAATATATTACTAGCTATATCTTAAAATATTTATTAACTCAATATTCCAGACTTATTCCTAAACGTTTTTAAATTATCGAAAAAAAAACTAGTGAATTAAAATGAATGTTTATTACTTTTAGTCAGAATACATGAAAATTAAACCTAGAAAATTGGTAAATTATAATAAACATTATATATATATAATATTAATCAGTGATTTTCACAATACAGTTATAGAAGTAATTTTAAATAATTCACATTGTGTGCAGATACCGCATTGTGGAAGTAATCTAAATCAGTGATGGCATTCGATGTTAGTTTCTTTTATCAATGAAATGTATTTGGGATTTTCTTTTTTTAAATAAATGACCAACGCTATTTTAAGTGTTAAAATCAAAGTAATAGCATCGATTCTAAAATCCAAAGAAAATGTCATCTAATTGTCTTGTTTCATTTCCGATACTTTTATTCGATCGCCCCGAACTTTCGTTTTAAAAGGAGCGATGCCCGCATCCTTTCAATCAACAAAGAGAGAGAAAGAGAGAGCAGTCATCAAGCAGATAAAAGGAACCGTCTATTAAGGGAAAGACCATCACCATGGCAACGGATAGTGTAAGGTGAGTCGGCTGAACCAATCGCGCGGAGTAACGAAACGGACGTGAAGCCACGAGACTCCCTCCGGCACGGCACTTTCATCGTCAGTCCGCTTGCCAGATCTTGTTTCAACTTCATTTTTCTCAAACTATCCAGCCAATTCGATAGGAAATGGAGACTAGACAGAAAATGAACTACTCTTTCAAGCATTGCTATAGTGAAGAGCATTACTCACTGACTAAGAAAAAGTAAAAATATCGAGTAACTGAGTTCTTCCTTTGAAGCAAAAGCAATCTTTTACTATCTCCAAAGAAGTAAATGTTACACTTTTCATTAGTAGGGTCCAAAAGCTGGTTAAAACTATCGGAATAATTGTTTGATTTATCATTTTCTTCTATAACTTAATCCTTTGACGTAATTATTGTATAAGCTATACATCAAAGCTTTAATACTTTGAAACAACAACGATTTTTCTTCTATTCTCACTTGAATTTATGATAATCCCTGTTGTTGTAAGATGCGCTGTTTATCTAAGTCCGTGCGGATGGTTTTAGTGTTTTACACTACACTTTTTTCCCCAGTAGCAAACAGCAGCAAAAAGTTCACACCAATACTCCAGCACAGATCAATTTCTTTATATACTTTGTATTGTATTTAGTTCAGAAGAAATTAATAATACAATTTAGTTATTAATGTAAGTGAATATGAAAATTATTTATAGTAATTTTGTTGAAACTTGTCATTGATAAGAATTAATGTCTTTGTTCTTGATATAAGATAAAAACGCCTAAAAATTTTCAGAAGTTAATTGTGGCGCCATCTGATGTTGAAAGAAATAAAACTTTTATTTGGTAAATGCTATGGTGTTTTTCGTTAATACTTCTATTTTTATACTACAATATTAAATTGTACATTCAATATTATGAATCTTACCAAATAATCGGAAAAACATAAAAATCACTGAAAATACATAGGATTTATTAGAGAAATATTTATCATAGATTGCCAGTGGCGTAGCGTGGGTGTCAGCCGCCCGGGGCGGAGAAAAATTTCGCCCCCTTATTTAGGTATCTCAATTTAAAAGACTAAAATTCAGTTTTGTCACAGAACAAGCAATGAAAAATTCCGTGCTAGTGCAGCGACCTGTTTAAAATAGCTCTATTGGATATTGGCGGTGTATATGAATACGAATGAATCGTACAAGCCATAAAAAAAAAGGTCAACAGGTTTCGCAGGATATGCTCGGATGAAATTACTAGTTCACCCGGACGGTGAGCCCGGACTGTCCGGACGATAGCACTATCGTAGGCGCAACGCAGATATAGATTAGAATGGTTCAAATTTTTACAAGATATTATTATTATTTATTGTGAAATTTTGCCGCCCTCTAAAAAGTGCCGCCCGGACGGACCGCCCCTACCGCCCCCACTACACTACGCCACTGTAGATTTCTTAAATAAAAGAAAACTTAATTTACTTTTTCAATTTTTTATAGCTTATTCCATTAGTATTTGTTACAACAGTAGCTATGACTGGAATGGCCTCTTCGATTTTATATCATATATTTTATAACTTAGATGCAAGGTATGTGATGTTTCATAAAATGAATTTAACGTATTTTGAGCACATTCTCATGGACTTCTAATATTGTATTTCATACGCAATTATATTTATTGTTTTGTATAAAATTTTAATCATGCATTAATAATTATATAAATACAGTATAAACTTTATTCGGACGTTTTATTTATAGCAAAGATTGAGTCTAATTGTTGATCTTTTCTATGTAATTAAAGTTACTTGCTTTTAAAATAAAATCGCTGTTTCAAATTTTTATTTATTAATTTAATTAGTCCTTACCTTATAAAATAAAAATTAAATTAAGCTAAAATAAATTTTTTATTGATTTTAATATTTAACATTAGCATTTATTTGCATTTTATTGACATTATTAACTAGTAAAATGGTATAGATAGTGTCGTATCATCATTATCAATTTAGATATAAGTAATAATAATAATATTATTAAATTACTAGAATATTAAATAAAATTGCTGCAATATCTAAAAACATTTAAATTAATTAACAAACAGAATTTTAAAGTTCTTGAATTATAAGTTTATTTTGTTTTTCGATTTTGTTGAGTAAACAAAAATATGAGAATTCATTTTAATAAAATTCAAATGAAAACTAATGAAATAAAATAATTTATGGAAAGCGTATTAAATTGAAAGATAAACTTCCTGCATATAACCGGTAATAACATCTTAAATCCTAGAAATTGGTATAATTATTATTATTATTATTTTCCGCCATGTTCGAAATTATTAGCTAGTTCATTTTATCGTTAATTTTTAACTTTCCTATATATATCATATTTATAATGCACTTCTATTATTAGCAAATTATTATATATAAATTTAATTTAAAAACTCTGGCAAATAAATAAAAATGACTAATTGGTTTAAAATTGAAATATGTAATACAAATTATCTGTTCCATAAAATATGTCTGAGTATTTTATAGGTAATAATAGTAACCATGTAATATTGGAAAAATTTTATTATTAACATATTTTAAAATTTCCAACCTTATAAATTGCAAGAAGTAGATTTCAACCATTTCATGATTCAAACTATTTTTGAAATATGCTTGTAAATGCTTTTTTGTAAATATTACACTCACTCTGCTCTATACAAGCCGCTTTTCCTAGTCTTTCTCTATAAGTAATCAGAGATAATGCAATTAAAAGTAATCAAATTAAAACTATTGAAAATTATATAGACGCTTCATGTTCATGATAATTTAATCTTGAAGCAATTTAGATGGTAATGATGTGACACTGAATCTAGAGGAGTAAAAAGTAGCTAGATGGGGAGAATTGATATAAACGAAGAGAATATTTTATATTTTTTACAGACTAAAAGTGAAAAGTAAAATATGTATTTATTCGGAAAAACGTAACGATTTTGAAATGGATTTTAGAAATAGGAACATCGTATAAGTATTATAAAACTATTAAATAATTTTGTAAAATACAAATTTATTTACCCTCTATTTTTGATGATGCCTTTAAATGTTCAACTCTAACATAATTTTTAATATTTAGTTTTGACTTTTAATGTTCGTTCTGAATTTTTTAATTAGAAATGTATAAAATTATAAATTAAATAACATATTTATTTTAATATAAAATTAAAGATTTATAAAAGGAGACTATCCAAGATGGGAAATGGTGGATCCTGAGAAACCACAGAAGGTATGATTTTAATATCGATTTTTATCCGTATTAAAAAGTTTGATTTATTAACTATATGAAATGCAGTTTATTTAGAAAAGTCCTCCATTCTATTATAGAAATAATCTTATTTCCTATTTATAATAGAACAATAGGGTCTTTCCGGATTCTTCATTATTTAAATGCTGAAATTAATCCAAAAGTTAACCGTTCTGTATTTTTCTTTTGACGTTTCCTGTATAATAGCTACCTTATATTTAATATCTATTCTTTGTTGAAAAAGGTCATTTTTTAAATGCTACTTTTAAACTATAAATTAGATCCACGCTTCTAATTTTCATTCTGAAGATAAACAATTTTTCTGTTGAAGAAATAATACGAATGAAAAAAGATGAAACACTTTTAAATTAAGAATGTGAAAATTTTATTATTCAATATGTATTATGAACAAAATGACTTTTTAAAAGTATCTAAAAATAAATTTTGAGTTTAATTTAAATGGAAATTTTAATTAAGCATATATTTTCCAGTTGATTACGATCAACCAAAAATGGGAACGAATTCCCGAATTGGATGAACTTCGCAGCATTATTGGGCCTTACAAACCAAAGTAATTACATTGAAACAAATTAGAAATTCGTGAATTTTATCAGCATTTGTTTGGTGTATTTATATTTATTTATTTTGTACAGTTGCTTCCTGAATTTTAAACTAAATAATAAATATGTAATACTTTTAAGTTATAAAAATGTATTTAATAAATTAAATGTTTTGAATGAAACTTTCTGAATGAATTATTAAATCAGCTTTTTCAAGAAAATCATTTAAAGTGACTATAATACTATTAAAGTTTTAAATGGTGAATGAAAATTACTGTAAAAATAATAAATTACAATATAATTTATTTATAGAGCATTAAATATAATTTTAACATACAAGCTTTAAATATATGTTTAAAGTGTTTAATTTCTTTTTCTATTCTTATTCTATTCTATCAAATGTTTTAATTCAAAGAAAATATTTACTTTAAAATTAATTAACATTTTAAATGCTATGAAAGATTTACTAATAGGAGTAAAATACTTAATTAAAAGCATAAAGTATATACACAATTATGTCATTACATAATGCCGTAGAAAGGAAGAAAAATGCTGAATTGAGATTTATACTTTATCGAATAACTAGTGAGTTGCCATTATACTCCATAACATATCTTTCACTCTTCCAGACTCTTATCCCCAGAATACAGCTGAAACACAGATTCAGGAAAGAGAAATAAAATTTTAAATATGAGCATTGCATAGCAATGTAAACTAAAAGCTTATATTAAATTATTCCATAGATTAATAATATTGATATATTTTTACAGGAAGGCTGCAAAGTTAGTTTATTTTACGAAATTTTTCTAAATTTCAATCTTTTTAATATATTGAAATCGGCAATTTAGTTATATTATTTTGAAATAAACACTTGATAATGTTAATCATTTGATATATTAAAAGTTGATAATGTTAAATCCTACTTTTACAAACACGTGTTTATATTTTATAAAATGATTAGAAGAATCAATAATCTGGCAATCTTTGTAAAATATCTTAATAATTTATGGATCATTTAAAAACATTAAACTAAAACATAATTTATTAATGTTTCAAGTTAATAATTATTATAAACAGGATATTTTCCAAATATCAAATACTCGCAGCAAACAGAGTCGCTAAAACTCATTAACAAATTATTTGAATTAACGACACGAATAGAGTTTAATGCAGCTATAATTTATTATCTTGATAATAATTAAAATTCACGCTTGTTGTTAACGTTCTCTTTTAATAAAAGTCGATTTATTTCGATCCTTTCGTGTATGCGATCTCTAAATTTTTACAAGAGTATCATTCCATAAAATTTATATGCCCGTTATAGCGATTGTCGTTTCGTCGCTTATCTACCAAGTCCGAAACGGTTTAGCTAACGTCTCTAAATGCCAGCTGTTATAAATCAGAAACAGATATGAGAACGTCATCTTAACGGTCAGACAAGGGTAGTAAATCTCGGCAGCAGCGAATCGAAGTTTTATATGGCCAAGTGTATCCTCTACTTCTAAGCGCTAGAGGGAGCCACTTGTTGAAATGCAGAGGATCGTGCTGCCAGTGATCAACTGCAGTATTTTCCAATAAAAGCGCATCGATAAAATAAATCTTGGAGAATTGACGCTCATTCTAAACGTCGATATAAGTCCGTACGATAAAGATGACCGCAATTTGGTTGAGGATTTTTGTCAAACGCTATCACCTTAAAAATTTCTCTGGATTTCCTTCCCCTTCTCTACGATATGAGATTTCAAGCAAAAATATACGACGACAATTGATATAAAAAGTATAAAACAAGTCAATATCCTTTATTTCCCGTTGCCAACTTACCCTGGAGACAGATGGAGCCGTGTTTACAATCAGCTAAGAATGATAAGCTTTCAAAAGATGATGATATAGGCTGTTAGAAATTTCATTTTGCGTCGGCTCTTTTATTACTCCTATCCGAAGGTGGTATAAAACCTAAAAAAGCAATTTTAAAGTACAAAAAAGTAAGCAGAAATTGTTCTTGTGAGGATATCCGTTCGAATTCGTCTTATGGTCTTTTCACTTTCGAATCTTCAACGCTTGTATGCCCATGAAAACATTTTAATGATTCCAATGGTGAAAAAATATTTTCAAGTTAATTATAAACAAGTTTTAAATCGTTTATAGTATTATCCATTTGGAAAAAATTAATTATACCATTATAATTAATTTTTTCCAATAATTATAACTTTTTTTGTGAAATGTTATACGTATTAATTGCTTTTTAAAATTAATTTTATTACAGTAATGTTACGTGATATAAATAATATATTTAAATTAAACAAATTTCTACTCTTTCCACTTTTTCAATAAACCGATCAATTCGTAATTGACTAAATTCTTTGATACTGTACTAGAAAATTTTGCAATTCGAAATAATTCACAGTAAAATTACAGTAATGTTAGGTGTTATAAATAATATATTTAAATTAAGAGTTCCTTTTTTTATAAACGATACAAAAACTAGACTAAAACTACTTTTTAGTCTAGTTTTTTACCGCTGTTAAAACTGCGAATCTCCTAAATTAAATTAGATTTTTCGTCGAGAAAGTTGCCTATATATTATTACTTAAATAATATATTTTTCGTGATAATTTATGGTAATTCACCTGGACATTTTGTGAGAAAACGTTCTTTGTAACAAGAATAATAAGATTCGCTACTAGAGAGCGAAAGTGTCTTGAGAGTTATGTGATTTTACTTTGGTAGTTGGTAAATTTATCTCTTTAACAAAATGTAGAACACGAATTCCGTCTGGGAATCTGTGATTGATAATTTTCTTTTTCAAATATATTTTTTTTTTACGTTTTTATTATTATTAATTATCACAATTGTGAAGTTCTGAATAATTCAGATATTTGCATTGATCCATGTAATCTTAAATCATTCATACTCCTATTTATTTTATGAAAGAGTTATTAAATATAAAAATTCTATTTTATTAAAACAATATGAAAATATATATTTCGCTAATTTTTGATATAATCTCTTTCTTTTTGGAAACTATCTTATTTTGAATTGCAAAAATTGTTTTCAGTGAATTTACACAAATTTCTTCAAGAGTAAAAAATAATAATAATAATAAAAATTGCTGTTAACCATTGAATTCTTAGAATTATTTGTATTTTCTCCTGATATAACAGGTATGGATTTCATACAATGTAAGCAATTGTTGGTTTCATTTGTATCGCTGACATTGATAGATGAGATTTGGAAGAAAGAACACTTTAGTTTATTTAGAGGCTGATCTTTTATACTTTCGTCGACATTTTCTACTTTCATTACGTTATCGTCTTTTGTGTCATTTGCTAATTCGCATAAGATTTATTCATTTATTATTTTGTAATCCTGATTACAAATTTAACGCCTGTTTGTAAATAAAAACTGCTCTAATGATTCAAAGTTATTGTTTTTCAATTACTTATCAAAGGTCTTGTTTTTCAATTTCTTTTCATATATACTGTATTGTCACACTTCACTTACATGCCAGACATGGTACAGTAAATTTAACTGCCTTTTCCTGCCGTTAGCACACTTTGATGTTTCAACAAGAGAATATGCGTTTAACATTTTATGTGATGCGTTTTTACTTGTATATAGTAGTTTAATACACGTATTTTCCATCATATAAAAAGTATCAGGCGACGGTTCTTCTCATGATCGATTATTTGAAACGTAAGGCTTAAAATCTATAAAAAATAAACTATTTAAATCAAATTGAAAATAATTACTTTAAATTTAATAAACTTGAGTATTTTCATTAACTTAAACTTTAAAGATTTTTCCCCCTCCATGTTAGGAATTTAAAAAATGCAAGAAATTTACTTTATTGTTTACTGAATGTTAAAAATTTAGTTAATTTTACATAATTAAGCAATTGAGACGATTACTAAATAAATGAATTCGCGATTATCCACTATAATTTAGCAAATTCCTAGAAAATTATTTTTCCTTTTTAAAACTCATTTGCCTCATTATCTTTGCATTTAATTACAAACAACTTTAGAAGCATCAATTTTCACAAGTTCTTTCATTATTTCATTATCTAGAACAGTAACAATCTAACAAGTAATGTTCTAAACTGATTAAAAGTGCATAATTTATTCTATTATAAATCATTAATTCTCCGTATGTTCTAATTTATTACAACTTGTGCGTATTTGAGGTTTAATTAAACAATATTTATTAAAAATACATCGCTTTTTATTGAGACCAAAAGATTTTACTTATTAAATTTTATTATTTATTCTATCAATTTTTTTAACTAAATAAATTAAATGACAGTTGCAAAAACTTGAAAAAAGTTTAGGTTTTTATACTTAATAAAAAGTTTAATTATTATTAATATTAATACTTCACATTTAAAATTTTTAAATAAATATTCTTTGGCATTAAAAAAAAATGTAATATTTCGTCAGGTGATCAATATTAAAATTTTTATGTAATAAATGCTTAAAGTTCTGTTGAAAATCTTTCTGGTGCATTTAATAAAGAACTTTTTAGCAATTTATTTAAAACATTATAAAAACCTATAAAAGGCGCATTTAATGTTTTGAATTATTTCCAAAAATTTTTTTTGAATTGGATCTGTTTTCCGAAAAGATTACATGGCAACAAGAACATCTCTCATGAGAACTCCATCTTGAAGTCAAACTTTTTAAATACTGTAATAATATCTGAAGAATGACAAAACTTTTTAATTATTCAGTTAATACAATAACAATGAATAATATTAAAAAAATATATAGGGTGGGGCGAAAAAGTCTCTGACACATTAAGTCTTAGCGTAGAAAAGAAAAATATAAAAGGCAAAAGTAGTAGTTTTATTCGTTGAGACTTTTCTATTGCGAAAAATGTTAAACAATAAAAAATTATAACATTTTAAAATGTATTAAGGTCACCCTGTACTTGAAACGATTTCAGTTCTGAATTAATCAACATTATCTCAATTACATTATCTCAATTAATGTTTTTCAATAAACATTAAAATGTTTATTGAAAAACAATCTTACGATTTAGTTTAATTTAATTTATTGAAATTTCCACAAAGGTTATTTTGATTTCTTCTTAATAAAATGATATGATGTTTGGCATCTTAAATTAAGGGCCCTTATTCCATTATCAATTTCACGATTAAACATATTTTGCAAATATTTTGAAGCAGTAAGTAATCAAACTAATCGTTAATTTTAGTGTTATTCTCCTAATTTCTGAAATTTCGTATAATGAAATAAAATGAAAGCTTTAACTTTTACGAAAAAGATTCAAAAAACTATATAACATATATTTTCCTCTATAAAACTTTAATTTATTAATGAATTTTTTGAATTTTTGGAAACAGGAAGAATAAATAAAACAGAACCCTGAAACTATAAAAAGCTTGTTTTATTTGAGAAATAATGGCTTTTTTTTTTTTTACCAATTTCTCAAACATTATCTATATATGTTGCGTTATATATTAAATAGCCTACCGTGTTTCTCCGAAAATAAGACAGCGTCTTATATTAATTTTTGCTCTGAGAAATGCGCTAGGTCTTATTTTTCCATGAAGAATTCACATTTATTTTTGAACAAATTCCCAAGTCTAACTTAGACGAGAGTGACGTATATCTGGTCGTGTCGAACTGAACTTAAATAAAACCAAAGTCACAAACCGACGTCGATAAATTTTATTGAACGCCTCAACCGGTAAAACCGATCTGGCATCCGGTACGACTACTCCTATACAGCACCCCTAATGGATGGGAGACAAGTCCCCCAGCCCAAGTGCCAAGCAAGTAGCGACCATTCACAAAAATAGCCCTCATCACCCAATCCAAAGACCAGGCTAGGCCATTGATTGCCTTACAATCAGGCCTCAACAGTGAACTTACGAAGTTTCCGTGCAGTGGACTTCCTACTCTCGCTTCCACTTAACCTTTTTATAGCGTCGACATCAGGCTCGATGGCCAATTAGTGCTTACTGAACCTTAGCACTATGCAAATGTGATGTGGCGTGATTCCCAGCCGACCAATTAGCGATCACCAGCCGTAACGTTATGCAAATCTGTGATTCCCAAGCCGTAGTTTTATGCAAATCATGACGTGTGGCGTGATTGTCTGTTGACCAATCAGTAGCTGTACTTTCAAAAAGCCAACGGCCACTTTCAACCATCTGTCGATGACCGTTACCAGTAAAAATAACTTTGCTAGGTCTTACTTTCGGGGAGGCCTTATATTTAGCAATTCAGCAAAACCTCTGCTAGGTCGTATTTTCAGGGAAACACGGTACATATATTTTATGTCTGTTATGAGACGGCCGGATGGCTAAGCGGTCAAGATGGCAGCCCACCGCCCTGTGGGACCCAGGATCGAATCCGGACGGGTCAAAGAATCCCCAGGAATTTTTCAGGGGGCGGTCCCTCACCACCCGGCCGCCCCATTGTGGGCCTGGCCGAACCCATAATGGGCCTGCTTTAAGAGGCCCTCCTAGTGCCCACAGGGCGGAAAGAGTAAAAAGAAAAAGAAGAAGAATGTCTGTTATGATATATGCTAAAATGATTATAAGATATTTGGGATTCAATTTAGCAGTAAGACAGATTTGTACACTATAAAGATACACGTATAGTAAAAAATTATTTCTTATAAATATTTTCAAGCTGTTTTCGTGTTCTTTTGTTATATAAAGCGGTCAGTCTATTTCATTATAAGAGGATAGGAAGGATTGCGAGGGAGTATCCACGAGGATGCTTATGATGCTACAGTACCTACTTGATATTAAAGCAACCAGTTTTGTTATTTTAAAATGGGTGGACAACCTTTTAAATGACGGCCAAATAAAATGTGAAAATGCATGTAGGTGAACCAAATTTTCTAAATTTTTAGGATTTATAACTGACTGGGTCAACAAGTTGATGAGATCGACCAATTGATTGAAAATGACGGCGAAAACGGTCGAAGGACGTACACAAAAATAATATATCGGGCAACACAGAAAGAATTGGTGTATAATAAAAACATTATAGTACTGTCGGGTTTATTGTATATTATTTTGCAGACCATTTACTATATGTATTTTTCAAAATAATTTAACTGGCCGGATTACGTACATTCGGGGGTCGTAGATTGCCCACTATTACTTTAAAATAATTATAACAACGCATATCGCATTACTTCAATTATGGAAAATAAGGTAATTAAAGTAATTGTAAGGTAATTGAATAGCATTCTACGAATTTTATGCAGCACCTATATTCTCAACATCCTGAATACGTTACCGAAGAGTTAAGATTATTGAAATAAAAACTCATCAAAATAAAAAACAAAAACTTTCTGATTTCCTCCTAAAATAATTTTTATGGAAGTTAAGACGAAAAAAATTATATAATTTTATTATTTGATTTAATATGTTAACAGTATCTTACATCTTGAACTTTGACGGACAACTTATAAATAATTAAGAGAAAAAGATTTAACTATTCATAGATTAGGTTGTGATACGGGCCATACATCATATAGCAAACCATATAGTCAGTTTTTTTTTCCTGCTGTTATAGTAGTAGAACGTGACTCACAATGAGATCAGTCAATATAAAGGAAATATAGGAAACGATTTTTTCTCAAAATAACCACAAAAATCACGAGAGTTTAGATCCAACATCATTTAGCGATGATTTTCAATTTGGAATGTATACATTTTGAAAAATTATGAAGTTTGATCACGTATACTTTAAAATATCCATCTATATGTTTTAGGGAATTTATTATTTTTTTATTCGTAGCGTTAAACGTTTAGAAAATTTTAAAGGTAATGACTGACTATAAGACTAATTACTTCATTTTTAAAAAAATCTAATCATTTCTATTTTGGGATTAAAATGGCCAGTCCGTTGCTCTGGGGGACCCGAATATTTTTAAACTTACAAATCAGAATTTTAACATACAGTATATTTATAGAACTATGCTTAAGGCCCACCAGTGGCCGAGCGGTTTTCGTACCCTGAACACTGGGAGTTCGGTCGTGGGTTCGCGCCTTCCTCAGACGGACTGACCACGTGAAGTTTTCCGGGTTTTCTTTACGTCTGTAACGCCTAAATAGTGGCCCGTTTCCCTTAAAAAAGCATCCCCCTAGACAGATCGCCAAGTATTGTGTTGCCATAACTGTTCCCCTGAAAGCAATTAATGGAAGACCGGCACGACTCTATTGTTAAAGGAAAAGTATGATGTACAGGAGCAAGACACTTCTAATTTGAGGTGGAGAGCATATTTTAAATTAAATGAATTAAAAATATGATTAAACGTTTCAGCCCGGCTTTGTGACGATGCCATAATAAAGAATTCCTCGTATAGTTGAACACTTTTCATTCTCGCGACTGTTAAAAGTTTAATCCTTTTCATATTGACGCTATTTCGATGGCATCTCGAGTAGTAATTTCGTGATAAATTGGTTATTTTGTCGTATCCCTCGTTAGAATTCAAATCGTCGGACAAAATTTTCTTTTCTAAAGAGAATAAAGAATTCAAAATATTTCTTAACTCAGCATATGTTCTATTAATTCCGTTTTAATTTAATGAACAATAATGAATCGTAATTTGCTTCGCTAATACTGAATGACAGCAAAATAATTAAGATATTAAGTTTCCGATTAAATCTTTCAATGCAACAATTAAGTGTTTCTCTTTTAAAATCAGTATCTTAATTATTTTACTGTATCAAACTACGATTCATTACTGTTCATTAATTAAATAATACTTACATTGAATAATTGTTACAACTTATTAAAAATTTTGTACTATTGAGCTTATATTTATAGAACTATACTAATAAAAATATTCATCATATTTCAATAATATATCATTTTTAACTTTGGTAAATTTTCTGAATATGACTGACTATCTTAGTAGGTTAGTGTGTGTGTTGATTGCACGGAGGAAATTACGCTGTTCTTTAATTTAAGCATAATTAGTTCATAAAGGGAACAAATTTGTAGAAATGGAGGAAATATTGCATCAGCAATGAAATCGTTTCCGGTTAATTTTTCTGTTTTGTAAATCGTGTAAACATTCGAACATGTTGAATTGGTTTTGCTTACGAAAAATATTCGTCACCAATCAGAACAAATGCTTTTCACTCTGCATTGTTGGATGACTCCTCCGCATAATCTACCAACCAGAACAACGAATTTCTTGATGCAAGAAACATGAGGAAAATTACAATTATGAATTTTTACTTTATTACAATTATTCAATATATCCAGAAATTAAGTTCCCATTGGTGACACTTTTTTATTTGAACTTACATTTATTGTCATAGGAAAACACAGTTACAGCTATTTTGCATCATATTTACCTTTGAAGTTCAGACATTTATCATGTTCAAGGAAGTTTCTGTTTCTTTCTAAAATTGGAACCTAATTTCTGGACGGCCACACATTATGAATTTTTTCTTTTCTTTTTTTTTCGATAAGTAAATGTACTAAGTTAGCATACAAAACAACTTGTTATGATCAGCCGCTATTTTATTCTAGTGAATTTATTTTCGTTTGTATTTGATTGGTTATTCTGTTCATACTTCGCGAAATGGATTTCAGACTGGAGTTAGAAAATGCCAATCATTTTTGACTGACTCTAATTCATAAAAATAAATCAACGAACAATTTTAAGTGTTATTAAAAACTATTACAATTAAATTATTTAGATATATGTGAAAAATAGTAGCGTGTATACTTTTTCTGCGTTCAATAAATGGCATGAGCTAATGATGAATTACCAATGAGATCTGGATTGGAATTTTCTCACATTGTCTGTTAAAATTACACTAAATAATTACTTGCAGTTAATATAAAAATCAACAATTTATGGTATCTTGGTAGTTTATATCTGGATAAAATGTATTAAAACAGAAATTAATACATTTTAGTATTAAGGAAAATAAATCTAAACATTTTTATAAATTAATAAAATTTCTAAAATGTAAATTTAAGTAGATTTGTAAATCATATTTAGATTAATTTACATTGTGCATAGAAATTCATGAATCGATATTTTTTACATTTTCTCTCTGACAATAATTCTTTAAATAAATGGTTATTAAATTAAATCTGTGATGTTAAGGCAATTATTAATGAGTCGTGTGTAATAAATTCATGTTTTTTAAAAAATACCGTTTGGATAAATTTGAAAATTCCATCTTAAATAAATAATTTACGATGATAAATCTTTCCTTTTCTTGAAAATTTATGAGTCGCGATATTCTTATGCGTGATTTGATTTTTAACTTTAAAATATAGACATTTTTTAAAATTAAAAATAAAATATAATTAATTGAACATCATAGAAAACTTCTTGGAGATCAGCTGATGAAAAATTGATAAGGTTACAAGAATCCTGAAATTTCCAGAATTTCTATAATTTTTAATTGAGGCATCAGTTACTAATTATGTACAGTACTTACTTTACACAGAAAAACGTTGGATGTTTTATTTATTTTTATTTAAAATTTTTAAAAAAGAAAACACTAATTAGATTGAATATTTGTAAAAAAAAAAAAATCTACTGGTACTTGTATAACTCTTGGTTCAAATCAGATGATACAGAGATCTTATTTATGTATATCTGCATAATTTTTCAAATGTACAAGAGTGAATACAGATAGAGAAAATGTATGCATTGGCGAAGAACACATTGAGCTTTCTTTAATTGTTGTTTGTTAATTGTTGTTGGGCCAGTCTGCAGCAAATAAAGTAAAAATATCCAACTGTCGAATAATACAGTTGAAAGGCAGATCTGATGTCATATCAGAGGATGCAAAAACTCAAGTCTGAAAAAATTGAAAAATTAAAATTGTTTGCGAAAATCGAATTCTGGGCTTAATATAATTGCAGAAAGAAATAATGAAACGTTTCAGTCGTATTCAGATTATATTATGGAAACAAATAATTTCTATTCACAGAATTCAGTTTCAGAAGATAGTATTGCAGGTTTACTTGAAGAAGATAGCGATATCGTTTGAAAAGTATTATCTCGAACATGAGGATCCTCAGAAGTAAAATATATAGATTGTGTGTCCACATTGTTGAACATAAAGAGACAGTCCTTTTCCAAAAAAACTCTTCAACTGACTGAGTTATCATCGGACAGGAAAGTGTTTTCAAATTTATGAGTAATTTGAAATTCTGGATAAGACTTAAAAATGAATATTCAAATTTACATGAAATAGCAACGAGATTTCTTTTTGTTTTTCAATCACACATTTTTTCGAAATTGCATTTTCTGCCACGACTATGGAGAAAATGAAACAGAGGAACTGTCTGAAGCTTGCTGACTGTTTCCATTTGGCTATTATTCAATTCAGCCCGAAACTAATAAGACAAACAGCAACAAAAGTCTCAGTAGCCTAACTAAAACTTCAAAAATGTATTTGCAATAAAATAAACTAAATTTAACTTTTTTAATAACTTATAATTGCTGGGTTAAAGTGCTACGTTTTTAAATTTAAAATATTAATTAGTGTTGGAATTATTGTTTAAAATCGAGAGATTCCTACATTTTTATTTTTAAATTACATAATTGTATATAAAAATATTTGGCGTGTGTATGTAATAAGTGTTTTGCTGACAAGCTGACATCCTTTTGCTGTTTCCCATGCTCAGTTGAAAATAAGCACAAATTAATGATGTTGGCCTGAGGAAACTACAATATGCTACAAAATTTCATTAGTCCAGTGATTATTAACTACGAGGACCATTTCAATAAAAATAATTACTCAATGATATAGTCCATTATTTGCCACTTGTAACAAAAATGAATCATGTACAGTACCATGTAATGATCACATTTCCTGTCTCTACACATGTAATGTTGTAGTTCTATAGGCAGTACTGTGCTGACTATAACGACAATCAGTAGTGCACTCTAAAACAATATTCTTGCTAATAAAGCAAATTTTTCTTCAAAATTCAAGCAGCACGTGGAAGGAACTTTGTAAAATGTCACAGAGGACTAGTTGAAGTTTGTGGTGATGTGGCACTTCCATATCCAACAGTGGTTCGGTGGTATTCACAATCTATACGGGCCGTTCCAGTACCAAGTGGCAAAGCAAATCTGATCATCCTGTTAGTGCCATCGACATCCAATCGTCCACCGATATTGAAGAAATAGCCATTTCACTCACTAATTCTTCGCAAGTCCATCAGCAATCTTTCTGCAAAATGCTCCAATATATAGAAATGTTCTTGGTTAACGGCACTAACAGGCTGACCAGTGGATCTATTTTGAGCTCTTCCGATAACTCAACGAAAGCAATACACGGGGCATTCGATAAGTCTCCTTAGCGGAAGACAGTTAAAGAACCTTAGACAAATCGCTATTCTTTGCTCCATGATAAGTAAGTTTCGCTACGGGCAGGGGCGGATCTAGGTTTTCGGGGCCTATGGCTTATTGAAGTCCAATGGGACACCATTTTTACCTAACCTAACCTAACCTATTAACTATTTTTTTTTACAATACGAGAAGTGCTCATTGTTAATGAAGAAGTATTAAAAATTTATGATAATAATTCAATTTTGTGGGTCCTGGCACTTGGGAGCCCAGGGCTTAAGCCCTATTAGTTCCTATGTAGATCCACTTTGGCTACAAGTAATCGGTTGAGATGCGTATGGGTTCCATGCTATAGATAGCTTTTACTCTTTAACCAACCATAATTTAGTTAACATTGTCTTTTTGTCACGTGACCACAACCCTCCGTTTTCCAAGCGAAGCATATGCTTTCAGTATACCAGCGTTAGCCAAACTTTTTCGTTTTAAAAGGTCATCAAAGAAGGGCAACGCAGCCAGAGAACTATATGTCCTCATTTCGAGATATTAGTTAAAACGGTTAATGTTACCTTAGGTTCCAAGATGGAGACGTTTCCGGTAATCTCGAAACGGAGACGCGCGCGTTAATGATGATAGAGGGAGCTCTTTCGTAATAATGTGACGTAATGTGAAAGTTGAATCGAAGGGATTTGTAATGTTGTTATGAACGAATATGCAAATTCGTAAGCTTTGACGTCGTATCTGTGGTTTACCGTGGAATTATGCAAATCGTCAGTAGTCGTGTGGTTCATTAGACATTTATGGTTCGCACGGGGCTACCCCTTGGAGGGGTGGAGACCCGCTAATTCGGAGGATAAATCTTACCTTTTAGTAATTAAGAATTACATTTAAATTCAATTTTATAAATTTTTCAATTTTTTTTTGTATTTAGTTTTTTGCTAATTCTTTGAAAATGAGTTTTGCTGATTTAAGTTCTGATGATTTTTGGTCGAGTTGTACCACGCATAATTTCTATAAGTTAATGGAAAACGAATTTTTGGAGTTAGTCCATTGTGGTCCCAGTCAAATCCATAATAGGTTTGCTAAAAAGAAGCCTTCTTAGAGCCCACAGGATGGAGAGAGTTAAAAAAAAAAATATATTTAGAGAGATGAGAGGCTTACAATTAATGGTATTAATGGTCCAGGATTTGTGTTTAAGTTATG
>NW_019385572.1:58889-67287 GCF_000671375.1 Centruroides sculpturatus
CTAACATCGAAATAATTATCGAGATTCTCTAACTCTCGAGTACAAGTTAAAAGAGGCCGAGAGAAAGTTTACACAAGTGGTTATCATACCTCTGACACTCCAACGGAAATTCGAATCCGTCCTTTCTTTTATCCGACGCACAAGTTAATAAAGTCGCGACTGAAACTCCGGATCACACTCGTCAAAACAAATTAAAGATAAGGCTCTTTTGCTGAATTTCTTTCGATGTCACTCTTCTAGCGTTCGGTCACGGACTTCCCTGAGAGGGGATGAATCGGCCTTTTATTGGTTCCGCTTGGAAAAATAAGTCATGTGAATAAATGTTGTCTAAAGCAAAGGTTATTTTAGCAGGTGTTTAAGTCATAGGTGTCCCCGGGACCATAATAAAGTGAAGAAATCGGACGATAACTGTAAACTTATGCCTTGCAATATTAGCTTGACAATGTTGGATGGGTAAATGTTTACATTCTTAAAGGAAGGTTATACATTTCTATAGTTGTTGATGGGATATTCTAACTTCTTTCCCTGCGATGTTGTTTTAACGAGTTAGAAAAAAATATGAGGTGAAATACTACGAACATTAGAGGAAAAAATAATGTTTCTAAAATCTGGATCTCACATTATATTTTAATTCATTTCGTCACATTTTAAGTAGCTAAAATGATATTACTTGAGGTGCCTGTATGCAATTTTTGCCTTGCTTCGCCTTGCCCAGTCTCGGTCTATATTGCCTGAAGGATCAATTAGTAAATATCTCATGTAACTCATATCAAAACTCTCAAAACTATTTTTATTTCTTTGGAAATGAAAAGCGAAGTATAAATCAAACATAAATATAAACAAATTGGTTGAATTTTATAAATTTATCACAACAAATACATATTAAAAGTTATTTCAAGTTTTCTTCTGTGGTAACTTTTAATACTTTACATATCCATATAAGAACCTTATATATTAAGAATATTATATTGTCTGTTCAGAACTTAATAGTTCTTAGTTTTTATTTGTACTTTTAATAAAAAAGTTAAACTTTCAATTATCCGAATTAATCGGGATCTGAAGCTGTTCGGATAATTGAATTTTTGCCTAAAATAGTCTTTTTTTTTAAATCTCTTTGATTTTTAAAATACTATTAAACAGAACGCGTGTACATAAATAAACTATTAAATCTGAAAATGTATAAACGAAGAATATAGTTTATTTTCTATATTTAGAAAAACGTTACTTTTCATGCATTTACAGTACATAGATATATAAGTGTATTTATTTTTAAGAAAGTTGAAGGGCAGTATAGATAATTGCAGTTTTACTCTACTTGATTTTGGTCTTTGGAGACTAGTTTACAATATATATAAACTGCATAATTTTTAATGCGCTTCTTTTCGCGGTTGTAACTTGGCTGTCGAGTTCGTGTCTTTCAAGTAATACCACGCTCTTTACCTTTTTTCATATTATAGGAAATAGTCATACAACTATGTAATAAAAATATTGTCACACATGTCTATGCTGTACCATTATATAACATGTAAGATTTTTATGTTATTGTCAACCCGCGTTTATGTTAAATCCTACTTATCAATGTCGTGTAACTCACCTTGTTTTTTGTAATTTTAATAGCACTGAAGAGGGGTTGGGAATACAAGCCAACCCGAAATGCATCTGAATTTTAAAAAAGTGTTCTTTTAAATAAACCGTAACGTTTTTCTAACCATTGCTGTTTGATCGTCTACCAAAATTATCGTTTGGATTACAAAGACGCAACACACAGAATTTGAAGATACAGCAACCACGTCTTCTACATCTTATTTTCACTTTACCGAGTGCCTAGTAGGTAATTTGCAGATTACCTAGATAATCTGCACATTACCTAGGTTATTTGAGAAATGGAACAATTTTCACAACTTTAATGGATCACCCTAGTTAATCTGCAGATTAGCTAGGTAATGTACACATTAACGGCTTTCGAGCTTTAGCGGTAACATATATACAACTGACACTCGATCCGGAGCGGTCTTTCAATAACCGGACATAAAAAAATCAACAGATGACGCTTAACTTAAGCGCGGTTTACAAAACGAATATAATTAATCTTAACACATTAACCGTTACAACACTTCGGCTCTAGCTTTTCTCATAATTCATTGCATGAATGTAATAGTGATGGCTTCAGAAGACTATAAAGTTCTTTAAAGTGTGTATTAATCAGCTGAAAAGCATTATATTGAAGACGAAACTGAGATTCGCAACGTCGAATGCTAATCTTCTCTCTCTCCAATTGCTCGTGAAGTAATATCATCCTTACACCTAAAGTCGCCATGTTATTTTTACTTTCGTTACGTTCCTAACGGCATCTCGAGAATGATCGATAAGAAAAGCTTAGTTATCGCACATGGCTATCGGAACCGAAAACAAAACTTATGGCGTAGAACAGCATTTCCACAGTTGATTAAACGCCAACCATTCGGCCAATTTTGCAGGAGTTGAACTCTTGCAAAATTGGCCGCATGGTTGGCGTTTAATACAACTCAGAATACTACCCCAGATCCATTCTGTCACTCAGTACTGGAACTGCCTTTACAGACAACGAACATCATCAAACCATTGTTGGATATGGAGCGTCACATCATCACAAGCTTCAACAAGTCCTTTATGACATTTATAGGTAGTGTTCCTTCTGCACTACCTAAAATGCAGGAAATTCCGGAGGGAGACAAAAGGACCAAATTCTCCTGGGTCCAAAAGAAGTAAGAGCGTATACATAACTGTTCTTTTGTTTACTCTCTTTACTTAATACAGTAGAGTCTCGAAAACTCGGCACACGATAACCCGACAGTCCGACAGTCCGGATAACTCGGTCATACCCTGGCAGGGCAAAAAAATCCTTAGTTAATTAATTTTCATTATAGACAGCTTTATGCCTCATAAAGTATTTTTCTGAGGTCTGTCTTATCAGGTAAATTACTGTACACAGTGTATTCANTGGATAAAATGTATTAAAACAGAAATTAATACATTTTAGTATTAAGGAAAATAAATCTAAACATTTTTATAAATTAATAAAATTTCTAAAATGTAAATTTAAGTAGATTTGTAAATCATATTTAGATTAATTTACATTGTGCATAGAAATTCATGAATCGATATTTTTTACATTTTCTCTCTGACAATAATTCTTTAAATAAATGGTTATTAAATTAAATCTGTGATGTTAAGGCAATTATTAATGAGTCGTGTGTAATAAATTCATGTTTTTTAAAAAATACCGTTTGGATAAATTTGAAAATTCCATCTTAAATAAATAATTTACGATGATAAATCTTTCCTTTTCTTGAAAATTTATGAGTCGCGATATTCTTATGCGTGATTTGATTTTTAACTTTAAAATATAGACATTTTTTAAAATTAAAAATAAAATATAATTAATTGAACATCATAGAAAACTTCTTGGAGATCAGCTGATGAAAAATTGATAAGGTTACAAGAATCCTGAAATTTCCAGAATTTCTATAATTTTTAATTGAGGCATCAGTTACTAATTATGTACAGTACTTACTTTACACAGAAAAACGTTGGATGTTTTATTTATTTTTATTTAAAATTTTTAAAAAAGAAAACACTAATTAGATTGAATATTTGTAAAAAAAAAAAAAAAATCTACTGGTACTTGTATAACTCTTGGTTCAAATCAGATGATACAGAGATCTTATTTATGTATATCTGCATAATTTTTCAAATGTACAAGAGTGAATACAGATAGAGAAAATGTATGCATTGGCGAAGAACACATTGAGCTTTCTTTAATTGTTGTTTGTTAATTGTTGTTGGGCCAGTCTGCAGCAAATAAAGTAAAAATATCCAACTGTCGAATAATACAGTTGAAAGGCAGATCTGATGTCATATCAGAGGATGCAAAAACTCAAGTCTGAAAAAATTGAAAAATTAAAATTGTTTGCGAAAATCGAATTCTGGGCTTAATATAATTGCAGAAAGAAATAATGAAACGTTTCAGTCGTATTCAGATTATATTATGGAAACAAATAATTTCTATTCACAGAATTCAGTTTCAGAAGATAGTATTGCAGGTTTACTTGAAGAAGATAGCGATATCGTTTGAAAAGTATTATCTCGAACATGAGGATCCTCAGAAGTAAAATATATAGATTGTGTGTCCACATTGTTGAACATAAAGAGACAGTCCTTTTCCAAAAAAACTCTTCAACTGACTGAGTTATCACCGGACAGGAAAGTGTTTTCAAATTTATGAGTAATTTGAAATTCTGGATAAGACTTAAAAATGAATATTCAAATTTACATGAAATAGCAACGAGATTTCTTTTTGTTTTTCAATCACACATTTTTTCGAAATTGCATTTTCTGCCACGACTATGGAGAAAATGAAGCAGAGGAACTGTCTGAAGCTTGCTGACTGTTTCCATTTGGCTATTATTCAATTCAGCCCGGAACTAATAAGACAAACAGCAACAAAAGTCTCAGTAGCCTAACTAAAACTTCAAAAATGTATTTGCAATAAAATAAACTAAATTTAACTTTTTTAATAACTTATAATTGCTGGGTTAAAGTGCTACGTTTTTAAATTTAAAATATTAATTAGTGTTGGAATTATTGTTTAAAATCGAGAGATTCCTACATTTTTATTTTTAAATTACATAATTGTATATAAAAATATTTGGCGTGTGTATGTAATAAGTGTTTTGCTGACAAGCTGACATCCTTTTGCTGTTTCCCATGCTCAGTTGAAAATAAGCACAAATTAATGATGTTGGCCTGAGGAAACTACAATATGCTACAAAATTTCATTAGTCCAGTGATTATTAACTACGAGGACCATTTCAATAAAAATAATTACTCAATGATATAGTCCATTATTTGCCACTTGTAACAAAAATGAATCATGTACAGTACCATGTAATGATCACATTTCCTGTCTCTACACATGTAATGTTGTAGTTCTATAGGCAGTACTGTGCTGACTATAACGACAATCAGTAGTGCACTCTAAAACAATATTCTTGCTAATAAAGCAAATTTTTCTTCAAAATTCAAGCAGCACGTGGAAGGAACTTTGTAAAATGTCACAGAGGACTAGTTGAAGTTTGTGGTGATGTGGCACTTCCATATCCAACAGTGGTTCGGTGGTATTCACAATCTATACGGGCCGTTCCAGTACCAAGTGGCAAAGCAAATCTGATCATCCTGTTAGTGCCATCGACATCCAATCGTCCACCGATATTGAAGAAATAGCCATTTCACTCACTAATTCTTCGCAAGTCCATCAGCAATCTTTCTGCAAAATGCTCCAATATATAGAAATGTTCTTGGTTAACGGCACTAACAGGCTGACCAGTGGATCTATTTTGAGCTCTTCCGATAACTCAACGAAAGCAATACACGGGGCATTCGATAAGTCTCCTTAGCGGAAGACAGTTAAAGAACCTTAGACAAATCGCTATTCTTTGCTCCATGATAAGTAAGTTTCGCTACGGGCAGGGCCGAACCAAGGTTTCCGGGCCCAAGGCCTAATGAAAGCCAAAGGGAAAACAATTTTAACCAAACAAAACCAAACCAATAAACAATTTTTTTTACAATACGAGAAGTGCTCATTGTTAATGAAAAAGTATTAAAAATTTATGATAATAATTCAATTTTGTGGGTCCTGGCACTTGGGAGCCCAGGGCTTAAGCCCTATTAGTTCCTATGTAGATCCACCCTGGCTACAAGTAATCGGTTGAGATGCGTATGGGTTCCATGCTATAGATAGCTTTTACTCTTTAACCAACCATAATTTAGTTAACATTGTCTTTTTGTCACGTGACCACAACCCTCCGTTTTCCAAGCGAAGCATATGCTTTCAGTATACCAGCGTTAGCCAAACTTTTTCGTTTTAAAAGGTCATCAAAGAAGGGCAACGCAGCCAGAGAACTATATGTCCTCATTTCGAGATATTAGTTAAAACGGTTAATGTTACCTTAGGTTCCAAGATGGAGACGTTTCCGGTAATCTCGAAACGGAGACGCGCGCGTTAATGATGATAGAGGGAGCTCTTTCGTAATAATGTGACGTAATGTGAAAGTTGAATCGAAGGGATTTGTAATGTTGTTATGAACGAATATGCAAATTCGTAAGCTTTGACGTCGTATCTGTGGTTTACCGTGGAATTATGCAAATCGTCAGTAGTCGTGTGGTTCATTAGACATTTATGGTTCGCACGGGGCTACCCCTTGGAGGGGTGGAGACCCGCTAATTCGGAGGATAAATCTTACCTTTTAGTAATTAAGAATTACATTTAAATTCAATTTTATAAATTTTTCAATTTTTTTTTGTATTTAGTTTTTTGCTAATTCTTTGAAAATGAGTTTTGCTGATTTAAGTTCTGATGATTTTTGGTCGAGTTGTACCACGCATAATTTCTATAAGTTAATGGAAAACGAATTTTTGGAGTTAGGTTTGCCTCCCGATATCGATAGCGCGTTTAAATTTGCCGTAAAATTAGGCATCCAACAAACTGAGTCTGTTTGCAATTCGTGTGATTCAAAATGTAAATTGTATTATAGAAGTGATAGAAAATGCCGTTTCTTAAGATGTAGTAGATATGGAACAAAGTGTTCAGCTTACGAAGGAACGTTTAAAAGTAAATTCGGCCATATTTCTTGGGGCTGTATTTTGTCATTTATTTGACACTACCTTTGTCTTGAATGTACGGCGACCAATTCGGCAATTGCGGCAGGTAAATCCAAAAAAACTGGCGTCGACTGGTCCAATCATATAAAGTTAGTAATGCTTAAAGCTTGGAATAATTTGGCATCGTTTAAAATAGGAGGGCCGAATAAAACGGTTGAAATCGACGAAATTGTAATATGCAAAAGAAAGTATGAGAGAGGGCGTTTGTTAAAATCTACGAAATGGGTTTTTAGCGGTATATGCAGGGAGGATAAAAATTGTTTCATATGTCAGGTAAACGATAGGTCAGAAATTACTTTAAATTGAGTTGTTTATAAATATGTAAATTCCGGCAGTACAATAATAACCGACGAATGGAAAGGATATAAGCATATAGAGACATAGAAGGAGTAAATATAGAACACAGAACAGTAAACCATTCGAAAAATTTTGTAAACCCCCAAACTGGAGATCACACTCAAAACATAGAACGTTTATGGGGGTATTTAAAGAATAAAAAACACCTGCCAAAGCACTACACGAGCGATCTCTCAGACGTACCTATTTATGTATAAAAAATTCATGAACTGGCCCGTTAGAAAACCCAGAGAACGATTCCAAATTTTTGCACAACATTTAGCTATAATCTATCCAGGGACCGGAAAAAACCGAAATGGCTCGAACCAGAAACTGTTCCATCAGCGCCAGCATCGAATACGAAAAAGAAGGAGAACAATAAAAAAAACGAAACGAAAAAGAAAAGCCGAGAACCAAATCGAATACGGGGAAACACGAAACGACCTCTAAAAGAGTGGCCGAATCGACACGAACGGGGAAGAAAAGACACGCAACGAACGAAAACGAATCTATCAAGTCTGGGAAAATTTTAGGATCGAAAAGAAAAAAAAACCATTGGCGGGAGTAAATTTTTCTTTATTTCACTTTATTAGTCTATTACTGCTGGGGAGTCACGTGGTGTCCGATCGAAATAACATTTTCCGTGCAGTGTCTAGAGTAATTCAAAATGGCGACCGGAAACGTCGCCATCTTGGAACCTTAGGTAACATTATATGGTGATTTCTAGTAACCGTGAACAAATCAAAAGGTGAGATAAGATTAACAAGAACATTTATTAACTTGCATCCGACTTGGATCTTACACAAAAGACATCTGCTATCGTGAACAATTGACGAAAAAAAGTATACATTTATTAGACAATAGACAAAGACTCAGTTTGTAAACAATTTACCTTTTGTATATGTTACCGCTAAAGCTCGAAAGTCGTTAATCTGCAGATTACCTAGCTAATCTGCAGATTAACTAAGGTGATCCGTTAAAGTTGTGAAAATTGTTCCATTTCTCAAATTACCTAGATAATGTGCAGAGTATCTAGGTAATTTGACAAAATCTATCACATTACCTACTAGGCACTCGGTAAAGTGAAAATAAGATCTCTGCCGCAAATAAATGTACCACAAATAGGTGTGCTTGTCGCAAAAACCAATTGCTATGAAATTCAGTGTCATCAATCTTTAGACTGCACTAATAAGTAAGCACAATCGGATAATGTTACCTATGGTGAGTAAAATGGCGGCTCGTCTTTGATTCCAGCAAAGAGAAGAAAGGAAACAGTGGGGACGCACGTTCAAACCTAACCTAACCTATTCTAATAATTTGGTTGGTGATAATTATGGTAATTTATTAGAATAGGTTAGGTTAG
>NW_019385572.1:67779-69045 GCF_000671375.1 Centruroides sculpturatus
AATAATATATTATAACAACAAATAGAGCAATTTTTGCAAGCAATGCAGTAAGAGGATAAAATCGCATCTTTATTAGTTTCTACTTGATCATCAGTAGAATGTTCATTTTCGTTTAATTTTATAAAAGTTTCATTGACATTTTCCTTTAAAATATTCCATGACGATTTAAAATGTTGCAATTCTGAAATAATATTGTGTTGAGTAGCTACTGGATTAAACTGTATTAAAATACTGCTTAATTTTTGAAATGCGTTTTCAGGAATATTTAGTGACGGTCCCGTAAATTTTGGTCTAATGTGCTTTGAACTCGCTGTAAGATGACAGTCGAACTCTCCCGGTTGCTCTCTCTCCCACCTTCCCTGATCTAGATCGAGGACGTGTGAATTTGATCCGGGAATGCGACAATTAAATCGTCTTACACTCGTTCCTGTTTACGAAATAAATCGTCGATTTATTAGCTTTAGCTCGACAACCGGTTTCCCATTGGAGGGGGTGGGGTCCCGGCCTCACACTACAAAATAGATTATTTTTAATTAAATCGTTTGGAATACAGAGAAATTATTATTGAATAACATTTTTTACTTGCCTAAAATAAAGGAAATAATATAAGTGGCCATTAAATTTGTTATGATTACAATTTAATTTGGTGGCTTTGGTGGTTAGATACAAAACTAATAACGTACATTTCTATAGTTTAGCATTAAAATTCATAGGAGTGGTGAACAGTTTCTAGCAATGTAAACAAATGACCAATTTTCTCTGTTTAGAACAGCGTTTCTCAACCTCTAACGAATCATCGTCTCCTTCAACGTAGTATCGCCCCCTTCAATAAAACCGTTACGTAGTATCGCCCCCATTCACTTATCACTTATCGGTGTACTGTTGCTCGGTGAACACCGGTTAACACCCGTTGTCAATTTGTACTCTGTTCCATTTTTTATCAGGAATATTACAATTTAACTAAAAATGCAAGTGTTTGTAGACATTTTGAAATTAATAATCTATGTTTTATATATTCTGCATGTAAATGATGGGTTAAACGACCACGCCCTTTACCTTTTTTCATATTATAGGAAATAGTCATACAGGTAACCCCCGTATAACACGGCACTTCTATAGCACGGATTCGCTCTAACACGGTTCGAGAATTGGTACCATCCCCCGTATAACACGGTACTTTTATAGCACGGATTCACTCTGACACGGTTCGAGAATTGGGTAAAACCCTCGTACAACATGAAATGTAATAAATTTTTACATACTTAA
>NW_019385572.1:76233-82742 GCF_000671375.1 Centruroides sculpturatus
TTCTAGCTCTGCACACTGTAGAAAAATCTAGAAATACAATTTTGTATATCGTAATAATATTAATAGTTGTCAGAAAGCTGGATAAAGTAGAGATAAATCTGTAAATTTGAAAACTATAAACATAAATTTAAATTTCTCAAAAAATAAATTAAAAAATTCTCAAAAGTCGCTACTTTTGGCCGATTTGTCTGTGGTCTCCGCTACCTCACTACGTCCCTCTAAAAGTCGCCACAGTTGGGAACACTGATGAGCAGACATCTAGGGTCTAAGTAAGGCGAAATGTAATCGCCAAAACGCGCTGTAGAAAGGCAGAAAAATTTAAAATTTAAAAATATAATTTCTTGTGAACAGCAGTTTGGGCCCCCTTCCAAGTGGGCCCTGTGCGGGTGCACCTGTTGCACCTGCCTAGTTACGGCTCTGAGTACATATATACATAAAAATGTAGATTATATATTTATTATGTGGAAAACATGTAACATTATTTGTCATATAGTAAACAGTATGCAGTATATGTATTATATATGTTTCAATATGAATACAATATATTATTTTTATAATAGGAATCATACAAATTTGCAACAAAAAATATTTAAGGGAGTAAAAACTATGAAATTTTAAATAAGAAAAATCATTTTATAACTATCATTTTTGGAAATATTAATTTTTCAAACGTCATTATGCTATAGCCTATTCTATTAGAAGAGTTAGTTCAATATTTAATTATTAATAATTATTGATTAATCTTCAGATGATACAGAATAATTATACTTTTAAGAGTCTTTGTCTTCTAATTTTTACAGAAAAGAAGAAATTCAAAGCAAACTTTCTATGATTTATATGACAGTGAATTTCAATATCCGATTATATTACATTATAATTTTATATTAATACAAAGTTAATAAAGCCCAGAATATACATTGTTGTATATTAGAATAACAATTTTCTAATTTACAAATATTATGACTTAGTATAAACAGAAAAAAAAATAAAAGTATAAAATATTAAAACGTTGATTAATAATAATGATGATTGAATCAATTATTGAATTTTTATTTCCATATCTTCTTTATAAGAATATAATCTTTTAATAATAAATAATTGTTATTTGACATATGTGCAAATATTACTCCAGATAAGTTTGCCCATGTCAAAAATTCTATTACAAAAGCTTTTTTCTAAATTTGTAAAAAAATAATAAAATTTTCAGAATAATGATCATATGTGTAAAATTAAAATACTTGTGTACAGTACATATAGTACATATAGATTTAAATACATATATAGTATATAATTATCCTGTAGCATTCAATTATATATACTATGTGTGTGTGTGTGTATATATATATATACACACACACACACACATAGTATACATAATGAATGCTACAGGATAAAGTATATAAGTGCATGTATATGTATATATATATAAATATACATACATATACATGCACAGTATACATTCCAGACTTTTATTAGTCTCAATTAATTTATAACATAAAATAAGAAATTCATAGTTTTAGTCAATCAATTTTAAACGTAGATTGTTTCATTGTATGATTTTTAATACATAATTTATATTAAACAAACTCTTGTTAAATTACTGTATAATAATTGTTAAATATGTTATAGAAAGATTTGAATAAGTTATGATAAGAATAAAATTCGAATATAATTAAAACTTAAAGTTAACCTGAAAGTTATAAAAAGCAACTTCCAGAAACAGAAAAAAATTGCATTTTCATAAAATTTAAATGTTTTTTTTTTAAACAAAATAATTGTGTATAAACTTTTAAAATTAATTTCAAATTATTTCTTTTAAAAAATATCATTAAACATTACACAATTAAATGTATATATTTAGTTAAACAACTACAAATTAATTAATAAAATCCCAAAGGATTAAATTATTTCATTCCTTTAAATTTTATTACAGTTTGTTAATTTGTTTCTTGTCATTACCATAATAAAATTAAAATATTTATTATAATTAAAGTTATAAACATATTGCAGTCATAGAAAATACTTATTTACTATTATTAGTCGTCTTTTTTTTTAAGAACAAAAAACAAAACACTGCAAACAAATATATAAATATACCATTTATAAATTACACTTTTATTATATATTAAAACGCCTTATATACTTTTACAACAGATTTTATCATTTTTATATTCATCTTCTTCCCACAGATGGAAAAAATTTACGTGACGTCAACATCGTAGACCACAAAATAGGCGTGTGTGACGTCATAGACTTTTAGCTGTGTTCGCTATCGGAACGGAAGGGAGTGTGGATTAAGTGCATGCGCCATGGAAAAGTCAAGTGACACTTCCTGTAACTTTCTGGACTTCAACAATAGAATGTCGAAGGTAAAGAAGGTATTGGACGATGCCAAAGAGCATAATAATCCCGAGATCGATCTGGTCGACAAAGGAATTAATTCGTTGGAAGAGATACCAGGACTCCGTGAGTACTCGCTGTAATAATATACCACTTACCAAATTAGGAATGTTGTTTTTTTCTTTTTTTCTTGGACCGGTTTAGCGCATGACGCCGAGCAGAGGTGTTGCTCCCCTTCGCACACATGCACCTGCTTATTTATGAACCCGCCAAGGTTCGAATCGAAGTGTTTTCACTTTGATCAATCATTTATTTCAATTGTTGTCGGCAAAGTTATCCGAATGAAATTGATTAAATTTTATTTACACGTGTTTTAAAAAGTAATTATTACGTAAACTGTAACTGCTGTTGTTTTCAGTACTTTGAGATGACTTGAATAATAATAATTTGAAGAAATTTCTGTTTCCAAATATAAATTTTAGTAATGTTAAATTGCAAAATATACTCTTACATATTAATTTTTATAAATATTTTTCTATTTAGTCAAAATATAAATGCAATAACTCTACAGCTTTATCAATTATTGAAAATATAAAAAATATAAAATTGTAAATAACACATCTAAATATTGTCTGTTTAATTAAATAAAATTATTATTATTATTAATTCTACTGAAATAATTTTAAAATGTTCTTAGTAGAGTTCTATAAATATGATGGTTTTAATCAGAATTAATGTTATAAATAAATAGGTTCTTATTTATTTATAACATACCTCTAAAAGTGATATTTAACAGTTTTTATTGGCCTAGAATTGAACTACATAGTGAAATTCTCACCTAATTACAATAGTTAGAGAAGTATGACAGTAAAAAAAAAACTGAAATATTTTTGTAATTAGTTTAAATAATTTAAAAAGCTAATATTGATTTTTTTCTTATTTAATGAAGATAATATTTAATTCAGACAATCAAAAATAAATTAATAAATGCCATTTTTAAATTTATTTCATAATTGAAGTTTGTCGTGTAAGTAATGTAATGATTAGAAATTAATTTCAGTATTATCTGAGTGAATATTTTATTTGGCATTAATTCATTATTATTTATAAATAGTAATTAGGTTTTAGATTTTATAATGTTTCTATTTTGAATCTGTCTTCAGAATAAACAAAGTTTTTTAATTCATTTAGTTTAAACTAAGTCTATATTTAAAGAAAAATTATCCATTATCTAAATATGAAGATAAAAATTTAATGTATTAAACATCTTTAACTTATTCATTTTTTTATTGTACAGTATAAAGGTAGATTAAAGTTTATAGTAAATAGAAATATACAAAATTAAAATAAAATTGACTCTAGTTAGAAATGATATTTTACTTGAAAAGTACTTAAAAACTTTTAAATTTAAATTGCTCAAATTTAAGTTTTTAAAACAATTGGTCAGTTTAAAATTTAAAAATATTCTAAACCATTTGAAAAGTATAAAAATAAAACATAGAAAGAGAAAAACAAATATAAGAGTTGCAAATTCTCTAGCAAGTGGTTGGAAGACTTTATTTAGATTAATAATGGCTTAATTATAATAACCTGGTCTAGAGATTTATGCTTTAATTTGTTATATTTTATGATATTTATTTTGATATTTTTTAAATGGCTCAGAATATAAAGTTTGAATTGTTCAAATTGTTATTTGAATTTAAATGATTGAAGAATTGTAATCTGATGATCATCATTAAGAGATTGAAAAAATTCATTTGTTTATTAAACATATTGCTGGAGTTTAGGCTGATTATTCATAACCAGTTCTTGAGTTTATTAAGATTCAAAGTATTGGGTTTACGTTAATGAAAATGATTAACTTTCTTTTATAGTTATATCTACTATGATTTTGTATATGTAAATTAATTCTTAATATTTCCCAATTAATTTACTATTGTAAAAGTGTAAATCAGTTACTTTTATATAAAGAGAGATTAATTAATAATCATGAATAAAATGAATCATTGAAGAAATATGTGAATTTATATTTCTTACTAACTTGTGTAAATTAATAAATTGAGTTGATTATTAATTCTAAACTAGTTTCTAACTCATATTTTAAAGATATGATTGAAATCAATCTGTTAATATTTTAAATCAAGATTTTTTAAAATAAACATTATTAAATATTTAATTTANTCTGAGGAAACACTCATACTTATTTTTTTAACCCCATTCCCGATAACCCGGCATTTTCACAAACTCGGCCACCCTTCGGTCCACATTAGGCCAAGTTTTTGAGACTCTACTGTATTGATATAATAGTTTGCTACAGAGCTCCAATATGTATTTTGTCTTGGCTCTATTAATTTAAAATGCATTTTAATTTTTAAATTAAGAGTAATAAGTAACTATACAAACTTATTTGCATTGCTTGTACAATTTTAGACAAATCGCACACCTTTCCATTTTTTTTAATTAACATTTAATGCTTCAGAACCAATTCGGTGATTTATTTGCTCTCTTCTGCCAGGTTACATATTCTATTTTGAATTTTACAATACCAAATTATTAATTTCACAATAAGTGAATTTGTTGAACTTTTTGATATTATTGTGATGTTGAGAATCTTAAAATGAAAACCAACATTAGGTACTGTGAGTACAGTTACTGTGTTCAATGGATTTTAGCATAATTTTGTTATCATTTGTAACACAAATATCGGTTTATAAGGCAGCTGCAATTTATCTATATTTTAAAAATTTTAATTTTAAAATCAATACTTTACATTGATAAATTGATACCGTAAAGTTCAAAATAAAATATGTAATCTGGCCGAAGAAGGCATAAAAATTAACACCCACAAACATAACTTCTATCCACATGCCCTCCTTGGATTCGGTTTCCTACCGAATTCGGTGTCGGGCGGCGGTATTATAAAATGCACTGTGTGTCTTTTATAATACCGCTGCCCACAGGGCACTAAGAGGGTCTCTTTTAGAAAGGGGCCACATCAGGTGTGAGAAACATATCTGGACGAAACACCACCTGAAAAATTCCTGAGGATTTTTGACCCATAGCGGATTCGATCCTGAGTTTTCAGAGTAGTAAGAGGTCATCGTGACCATTCAGCCATCCGGTCTCGTCATTTAAAATTGGCATACTGTGTACATACAGTACGTACAGTACATAAGTAAGTATAGTACATACAGAGCCGTAACTTGCCATTCTTGTGCCCTGTGCAAGAATTTGCATTTAGGCCCCTTAATTTATTTGGTTTCAGGAAAATAATAAAACATAGATTTTTAATAAATAGATTTTTAATAAGATTTATTTTAATTGAATTTTTCTGGCTTTCATTTCAACAAATTCATTAATTACACCATCATAATTAATATTTTTAACGATATTGTATTCTATTGAAATAATAGAAATATTGGATAATCGTTCTTATCCGATAGTTGATCTTAAATATTTTTTTATTAAGTTTAATTAACTTGCTAAAACTTCTCTCGCACGAAGCAATAGAAACGGGAAGAGTTAGAAATATTTGAAGAACGACATTGATATTTGGGTAAGACTCGATTAAACCAAAATCATGAAGAGCCTGTAGAATATTAAGCGGGATGCAGTTTCTATATTTTGTATAACAGTCGTTACTTCAAAATTAAAACTTTCAATTTCACTTGTGAATTCGTACATTTTTAAATCTTTGCTATATTTAATAGCGAGATCTAGCCGAATTTTTTAAATCAGCAAACTCATGCATTGTAAAGACGAGCCACAGAGAAAGCAAAAATCATCACATATAGTTTTCACTTTTTCATAACGCTAATCTATTTGACGTAATAGAGTGTCAAGAACACTGTAAATTTGTATTTTAAATAATTTTTCGGATGTCAAGATACTCCTTCATCTGGTGTTTTATCTACAGTAGAGCTTCGATTATCCGACCTAATTGGGGACTGGGGTTGGTCGGATAATTGAAAGGGCGGATAACCGAAAAGTATGAAAAAATCTATTATTAGTGTAGTATATTATTATATCCCATTTAATTAGTTTATTAGTATATTAGTATATCGCTATTAACCTACTTTGCGTTGAATTTTCATCGATGTTAAGCCTAACAAAAATTTTTTAAAATAATAATCGTCGCTATTGTATCGTTAAAAATTAGAAAATTAAGC
>NW_019385572.1:82971-104612 GCF_000671375.1 Centruroides sculpturatus
TTCTAGCTCTGCACACTGTAGAAAAATCTAGAAATACAATTTTGTATATCGTAATAATATTAATAGTTGTCAGAAAGCTGGATAAAGTAGAGATAAATCTGTAAATTTGAAAACTATAAACATAAATTTAAATTTCTCAAAAAATAAATTAAAAAATTCTCAAAAGTCGCTACTTTTGGCCGATTTGTCTGTGGTCTCCGCTACCTCACTACGTCCCTCTAAAAGTCGCCACAGTTGGGAACACTGATGAGCAGACATCTAGGGTCTAAGTAAGGCGAAATGTAATCGCCAAAACGCGCTGTAGAAAGGCAGAAAAATTTAAAATTTAAAAATATAATTTCTTGTGAACAGCAGTTTGGGCCCCCTTCCAAGTGGGCCCTGTGCGGGTGCACCTGTTGCACCTGCCTAGTTACGGCTCTGAGTACATATATACATAAAAATGTAGATTATATATTTATTATGTGGAAAACATGTAACATTATTTGTCATATAGTAAACAGTATGCAGTATATGTATTATATATGTTTCAATATGAATACAATATATTATTTTTATAATAGGAATCATACAAATTTGCAACAAAAAATATTTAAGGGAGTAAAAACTATGAAATTTTAAATAAGAAAAATCATTTTATAACTATCATTTTTGGAAATATTAATTTTTCAAACGTCATTATGCTATAGCCTATTCTATTAGAAGAGTTAGTTCAATATTTAATTATTAATAATTATTGATTAATCTTCAGATGATACAGAATAATTATACTTTTAAGAGTCTTTGTCTTCTAATTTTTACAGAAAAGAAGAAATTCAAAGCAAACTTTCTATGATTTATATGACAGTGAATTTCAATATCCGATTATATTACATTATAATTTTATATTAATACAAAGTTAATAAAGCCCAGAATATACATTGTTGTATATTAGAATAACAATTTTCTAATTTACAAATATTATGACTTAGTATAAACAGAAAAAAAAATAAAAGTATAAAATATTAAAACGTTGATTAATAATAATGATGATTGAATCAATTATTGAATTTTTATTTCCATATCTTCTTTATAAGAATATAATCTTTTAATAATAAATAATTGTTATTTGACATATGTGCAAATATTACTCCAGATAAGTTTGCCCATGTCAAAAATTCTATTACAAAAGCTTTTTTCTAAATTTGTAAAAAAATAATAAAATTTTCAGAATAATGATCATATGTGTAAAATTAAAATACTTGTGTACAGTACATATAGTACATATAGATTTAAATACATATATAGTATATAATTATCCTGTAGCATTCAATTATATATACTATGTGTGTGTGTGTGTATATATATATATACACACACACACACACATAGTATACATAATGAATGCTACAGGATAAAGTATATAAGTGCATGTATATGTATATATATATAAATATACATACATATACATGCACAGTATACATTCCAGACTTTTATTAGTCTCAATTAATTTATAACATAAAATAAGAAATTCATAGTTTTAGTCAATCAATTTTAAACGTAGATTGTTTCATTGTATGATTTTTAATACATAATTTATATTAAACAAACTCTTGTTAAATTACTGTATAATAATTGTTAAATATGTTATAGAAAGATTTGAATAAGTTATGATAAGAATAAAATTCGAATATAATTAAAACTTAAAGTTAACCTGAAAGTTATAAAAAGCAACTTCCAGAAACAGAAAAAAATTGCATTTTCATAAAATTTAAATGTTTTTTTTTTAAACAAAATAATTGTGTATAAACTTTTAAAATTAATTTCAAATTATTTCTTTTAAAAAATATCATTAAACATTACACAATTAAATGTATATATTTAGTTAAACAACTACAAATTAATTAATAAAATCCCAAAGGATTAAATTATTTCATTCCTTTAAATTTTATTACAGTTTGTTAATTTGTTTCTTGTCATTACCATAATAAAATTAAAATATTTATTATAATTAAAGTTATAAACATATTGCAGTCATAGAAAATACTTATTTACTATTATTAGTCGTCTTTTTTTTTAAGAACAAAAAACAAAACACTGCAAACAAATATATAAATATACCATTTATAAATTACACTTTTATTATATATTAAAACGCCTTATATACTTTTACAACAGATTTTATCATTTTTATATTCATCTTCTTCCCACAGATGGAAAAAATTTACGTGACGTCAACATCGTAGACCACAAAATAGGCGTGTGTGACGTCATAGACTTTTAGCTGTGTTCGCTATCGGAACGGAAGGGAGTGTGGATTAAGTGCATGCGCCATGGAAAAGTCAAGTGACACTTCCTGTAACTTTCTGGACTTCAACAATAGAATGTCGAAGGTAAAGAAGGTATTGGACGATGCCAAAGAGCATAATAATCCCGAGATCGATCTGGTCGACAAAGGAATTAATTCGTTGGAAGAGATACCAGGACTCCGTGAGTACTCGCTGTAATAATATACCACTTACCAAATTAGGAATGTTGTTTTTTTCTTTTTTTCTTGGACCGGTTTAGCGCATGACGCCGAGCAGAGGTGTTGCTCCCCTTCGCACACATGCACCTGCTTATTTATGAACCCGCCAAGGTTCGAATCGAAGTGTTTTCACTTTGATCAATCATTTATTTCAATTGTTGTCGGCAAAGTTATCCGAATGAAATTGATTAAATTTTATTTACACGTGTTTTAAAAAGTAATTATTACGTAAACTGTAACTGCTGTTGTTTTCAGTACTTTGAGATGACTTGAATAATAATAATTTGAAGAAATTTCTGTTTCCAAATATAAATTTTAGTAATGTTAAATTGCAAAATATACTCTTACATATTAATTTTTATAAATATTTTTCTATTTAGTCAAAATATAAATGCAATAACTCTACAGCTTTATCAATTATTGAAAATATAAAAAATATAAAATTGTAAATAACACATCTAAATATTGTCTGTTTAATTAAATAAAATTATTATTATTATTAATTCTACTGAAATAATTTTAAAATGTTCTTAGTAGAGTTCTATAAATATGATGGTTTTAATCAGAATTAATGTTATAAATAAATAGGTTCTTATTTATTTATAACATACCTCTAAAAGTGATATTTAACAGTTTTTATTGGCCTAGAATTGAACTACATAGTGAAATTCTCACCTAATTACAATAGTTAGAGAAGTATGACAGTAAAAAAAAAACTGAAATATTTTTGTAATTAGTTTAAATAATTTAAAAAGCTAATATTGATTTTTTTCTTATTTAATGAAGATAATATTTAATTCAGACAATCAAAAATAAATTAATAAATGCCATTTTTAAATTTATTTCATAATTGAAGTTTGTCGTGTAAGTAATGTAATGATTAGAAATTAATTTCAGTATTATCTGAGTGAATATTTTATTTGGCATTAATTCATTATTATTTATAAATAGTAATTAGGTTTTAGATTTTATAATGTTTCTATTTTGAATCTGTCTTCAGAATAAACAAAGTTTTTTAATTCATTTAGTTTAAACTAAGTCTATATTTAAAGAAAAATTATCCATTATCTAAATATGAAGATAAAAATTTAATGTATTAAACATCTTTAACTTATTCATTTTTTTATTGTACAGTATAAAGGTAGATTAAAGTTTATAGTAAATAGAAATATACAAAATTAAAATAAAATTGACTCTAGTTAGAAATGATATTTTACTTGAAAAGTACTTAAAAACTTTTAAATTTAAATTGCTCAAATTTAAGTTTTTAAAACAATTGGTCAGTTTAAAATTTAAAAATATTCTAAACCATTTGAAAAGTATAAAAATAAAACATAGAAAGAGAAAAACAAATATAAGAGTTGCAAATTCTCTAGCAAGTGGTTGGAAGACTTTATTTAGATTAATAATGGCTTAATTATAATAACCTGGTCTAGAGATTTATGCTTTAATTTGTTATATTTTATGATATTTATTTTGATATTTTTTAAATGGCTCAGAATATAAAGTTTGAATTGTTCAAATTGTTATTTGAATTTAAATGATTGAAGAATTGTAATCTGATGATCATCATTAAGAGATTGAAAAAATTCATTTGTTTATTAAACATATTGCTGGAGTTTAGGCTGATTATTCATAACCAGTTCTTGAGTTTATTAAGATTCAAAGTATTGGGTTTACGTTAATGAAAATGATTAACTTTCTTTTATAGTTATATCTACTATGATTTTGTATATGTAAATTAATTCTTAATATTTCCCAATTAATTTACTATTGTAAAAGTGTAAATCAGTTACTTTTATATAAAGAGAGATTAATTAATAATCATGAATAAAATGAATCATTGAAGAAATATGTGAATTTATATTTCTTACTAACTTGTGTAAATTAATAAATTGAGTTGATTATTAATTCTAAACTAGTTTCTAACTCATATTTTAAAGATATGATTGAAATCAATCTGTTAATATTTTAAATCAAGATTTTTTAAAATAAACATTATTAAATATTTAATTTAATTGAAAATAAAGTACTGAAACTTTAGTCTTACTACTTGAAAGAAGTAGCATTTATGTCCAGAACTTTTAAGAATTAAGTTGTAAATAAAACTTTTTAAAAAGATCTTTAGCTGATTCATGTCTAAATGAACCAGAAACATTTACAACATATATGCATCAGTTTAGCAGCAAACTGTATTGATAATATTTAAAATTTTTGATAAATTTTTAGAATTAAATAAAGAAAAAATTACATTATACTTATATCTTGTTTTTTCTGAAAATTACATTTTTTAATATTTATCAATAATTCATTAAATGTTACCCCATAAAAACTTGCATAATTTTAACTAATTAGCTTTAATTAATTGACTTATTGAAAATGCATTAATGGAAGCTAATAAAAGAAATTTTTGTAAATAACTGCAGTGAAATCAATTAGTTACTTTTTTCTTTTTTTATGAAATATTACAGTTTTTCTACTTATTTACAGCTTGACTTATTAATATTTTTTGCTTCATTACACATGTAATGTGTCATTGTGTCAATACAAATTTGCTTTGCCTTTGACGTCACACTATCGGAACCTGTGACCGGCGCTCTGTGCGTATATGTTAAAATATCCTGACCAACGTTTTCGAGCATTCCAATCGCTCTTCTTCAGGTCAACTGAAAGAATTCCTTTCAGTTGACCTGAAGAAGAGCGATTGGAATGCTCGAAAACGTTGGTCAGGATATTTTAACATATACGCACAGAGCGCCGGTCACAGGTTCCAATAGTGTGACGTCATTTTCATCCCGGTGCTGTGGATAGAATAGTTTCTGCTTTGCCTTTATATTTATGTATTGATTATCTGTTAAATAAATATATTCAAAAACATATTCAATATTCAAATATATTCATTATTACTGAATATCAATAAAATTTTAAAATAACTAATTGAATCTTGCCAATTACAGCTATTAAATGTTTAGGTTAATGTTTATTTGTAATTTTTTTTCTTCGAATTAAAATGGCATATTATAATTAGAAGAAAAACCAAATTAGAAATTAATAATAAATGCATTTTCATGATTTTGTCAAATTAACAGCTTAATAGATTTTAAACTGGAAACTTAAAGCCTTTATCATTATGATAAGATTTTATTGTAAAATATTGTACTTTAGATACTACTAAATAAATTAAATATATATAATTATTTTAGGTATTTAAATGATATATTGCATTCTATTTCTTACTCAATAGACTTTTTAGAATAGTTATCATCAATAGGCTTTTTAAGATTGTGAAATCAAAATGTCCATTATATATCTATGTGGTAAGAGAGATAATAACATGGTCATGTAAACATGTTTATTTAGAAAACATTATCATATAAATCTAAAAACCATAAAAAAACAAATATAGAATTAGCATTGCTTGGACCAAAATGAGTAAAATGAACAATATTTGAACATAATATTGCTTTTTCAAAGATTTAAAACTATTCAAAATTATTATTATAAATTATATTACTATTTATTCACCATATTATAATCTGTATCGTAAATATTATATCAAAACTGCAATGTATGGTTTAGAAATTTGATAATTAAATCAACAATAAAACAAAAGTTCAAAGCATTTGGAATAGAATAGAATAGCTTTAGAATAAACAAAACATATTAAATTCAAATTCTGTATTAAATGTCCATAGTAGATTGGCATATTCTTGAACTTATCCACAAAATGCAAAACATATGATGCAGACACATTCAGTACATGCCATCTCATAGATTCACATTGCTAAATCAAATGGTAAATCTGAGGGCAACAGATTTTGTGGTAGTCCAAAAACCTGGCTGCAGTCTATGAAAGAAAAGCTGGTTTTCTCAATTATAGTATAGTAATAGAAATTATCAGAGATGACGGAAAATGGCGATCTTTCATTTGGAGATTTTACCAAGGACTCATTCTTGCTAATGAAACCTATCAAAAGATGGATTAACACTTAGAAATAGCTGAAATGATTAAATACCTTGTTATTTCAGTTATTACAGCTACTGCTTTTAGGATAAAGTTAACAATTTCTTTTAGCAGGCAGATAGAGCATTTAGCATATTATCAAAAATATGAATTTGTATTCCACCTAGGTCAAAATATTTTTTTTGTCTTGATCTTGATTTCTTTAGACAGACATATCAATATATAGTTTTTATACTAGAATTTATATTTTGTATTTTATTTCACTAAAAATTTCACCTATGGTAATCATTTTATAAACAAAAATATGGAAATGCCTTCTATATAATAATTAAACAATGAAATGAATAGAAAATACAGTTTATAGTCTTTTTGAACTGAAATTTTCAAATTGCAAACTTGTACATTTCCACTTGTCCATCTTTCTGCCTTTCATTCATCTCAATAATGGAATTAGATAAAATGAAAATCAAGACCATATATGGAAAGCTTTGAGGCTGGAGATCCTGATTAACTACAGTGGGTGATCGGTTAACGAACAAATCGGATAACGAACACTTTCGTGAAAGATTTTTATGATCGGACAACGAACACATGTTCGGATAACGAACACTTCACTGAACAAACACAAGAAGCGACGTAAAATAACGAATACCGATTGGTCTTCCTTTGTCTTCAGGCAACAATTCGAAACTTTTCGGAGCGCGGGAGACGTCGACATCGACGTTCTACCCAGTATATACTGATCGGATAGTATTCCCCCGAACTTTGAAACTCTCCCTTGTAATTCCAGCCTTTTATATTTCTGACAGAAACAATTCTTTTACGTTTTCTTCTGAAAATGCGGATTTATGCCGATATCTGCTATTAAAGATCTTTTGAAGAAGTGGGAGGATGTCAGAACAATGGTCTTAAAATGGCATCCAAACCAGGTTGAGGTTAATAAGCCTAGAGATCTCTACAATTACAATGCTATTAATTACTTCTGAAAAATCCTAAAGATGAGAGAAAAGCAATCGACATTGGACAGATTCTTTAACTCCCACAAACGGAAAAAACATGACTAATAAAAATGCAAGACTGTGTATATATGGATTTTTATTATTACATGTGAATAAACGTAGTAAGAAAGTATATATTTTTTATTTTTGGGGGAGTCTCCAGAACGAATTAATCAAATTCCCATAGACACCTATGGTAAATCAATAATCAGTTAACGAACAATTCGGATAGCAAACAAAGTCTTGGAACAGATTATGTTCATTAACTGATCACCCACTGTATATGAAATTTCCAGTCTGGACTAGAAGTTGCATGATTTTTTTAATTTCACTGAAAATAAGAGCATATTCTTATGTGAAAATCACTTGTTTTCACATTTTTGAAACACTTGTCCTGCTCCATTTATAAAAGCATACTTTGAGCAAGCTCTTATACATACCAGTTTGTTTTGGTTTTTAAGAGCACTATATTGCTTTGTCAGTGTACTGTAAATGTAATGTAAATGTATTGATACAATTTTTTCATGGGCCAAACCAGAGGCTGCCCTAGGAAGATTTTGAGGTGGTGCGAGATCTCATTGTGGTGTCACCCCTTAGAGACTAAATTGTACATAGAGATTACAGATACATTTTTCACATTATCATTCTTTATCAATGTTCAAACAAAATTTGTAAGTTAAGAAGTCATGGATTTGCTATTTCAGTTATTTTTTTCAATGTAATGACATTGAAAAAAATAACTGGTCATATTTGGTGAAAAATACCAATATCACCATTTTGAAATTCAATGTTTCTTTCATTAAGGCTTGTAAAATAATTTGTTGATAAAGTGATAATTTGTAGTAAAAATGATTGATTTTCATTAAGCATTTTGTTTTTAAATCTTACTTTCTATTTGGAGTTTAAGTATCAAATATGAGTAAAAATTTTTATTATTTTTTCATTATTTTGCAGTTCTTATATATTAAATTGTGTAGATTACATTTATGTATAATGTGATATCATAAAAATATTTTAATTTTTTCCATTATTTATTAATTACTTAAAAATTTTAATTTTTCAGTGTCTATGCAGAACATAACTAGGCTGACTTTGACTCATAATAAAATTCTTGGTAAGTGAATAAATGTATTGTATTGTATTTTATTTTATGCTATAGATTTTGTAATTTAAAGTTGTTTGTACAAATTAAAATTATTAATCATCTGTAACATTAATTACATATTGAAATTTTAATTAATTGTCTGAGATTACTTATTAGATACGTATAAATCAATAAATTAAGAGTATAATGTGGAATAAACAGACTGACTAAACTGTAGTTTTCATTATGGTATTTAGATATCAAAAATCACATAAATTATTTTCCAAATATTTTTTATTTTTTAAAAATTTTTTATGAATAGAAAGACTTGGTATTGAAATGCATTAACACTTTCCATTGATTGTAAAATACTAATGCTCTTTCAGTCTAAAAAAATGCATGTCTAGTGCTTTCCAAAAAGAAACAGGAAAGCACTAGACACTTGTCCAATGCAATTAATGTCTCTTAATATTTTCAATAAATCTATTTTTATGTATTTAAAATACTCTGAGACAGTTTAGGTTTGTTTTTTAGTTTCTTTTATTTTCAGATTGTTTGAAAAATGTTTAAAATTTCAGTTGTTTTGCTTTTAAATTATTTTTTTTTTAAAAGATTTAAAACAATAGAAGAGAACATTATTGTTTTGTAATTGAAATCATGTTACTGAAATGTATTTTATAAAAATAGTAGGAAAATAAAGATATATTATTCAAGCAATCTTTATTATTTAGCAAAATATTTACAATAATATACTGAATAGTTAATGATTCAAAATTAATCCATAGGAATAAATTAATTTGAAAAGTAAATAATAATACCAAATTTTGGAGTACAGGTAGCCCTCGGTTTACGCCGGCTCAATTTATGCTGATTCACGATAATGCCACTGCGCAAGTTGCCATTTCGCGGTGTAATTCCCCAATTTTCCCTATGCTAGACTGATTTTCATTTCAGTGTTGACGTATTTACTGAGCTGCAACATTGTATATTCGTTAAAGTAAAGATTTTTATTGAATATATTTATTTTTTTCTGTTTAATATTATTGGGTATGTATACATTTGCATTAAATTAATATTAAAATACTAAACTAAGGTAACCATGAGTCAAGATATTAAACTTAATAGTCCAATAAATGGCGTCTGAATCCATAGTGCCAATGAATGTATCCCGTATTCAGGAAAACACCTTACGACACAGTAGCACTTCTGGTGATCACAAACTATCGTTAGTGAGACAAATCTATTTCTCGTTGGCCAGACAATACTTTTTTATTAGCCAGACAATATCTACTTCTTGTCAGTCAGACAATATCTATCTCTTCTTAGCCACCTTCAATTTTCCTGTTCAAACTGACCTTATATATGCACTATGGCAACCAGTGGTGTCTCCACTTGTCTGTAGTTCTATATCGGGTTAACGTATCCTTTCAACTATGGAAAGTTTGATGGATGAACTTTGTGAGTAAGACAATGATTGGGAGCGAAGTGCAAATGTAAAAAGGAGCATCATATTTAACCATATTCCAAAATTCTCAATGAAAGAAAACAAAAATGTAAACAATTAAAGATGGATCCTTTTTTCTGAAAAATATACAAGATCTGAAACTAAAATTTTTTTATAAAAACATTTCACTTTATTTTATGATAAAATACATTTAAAAAATTAAATTTACATGTATTTTGTATTATATTGTATTAATAAACAAAATTATTTGCTTATTTTTCACTTATGTAGAACCTAACCCTATANCACTGAAAATAAGAGCATATTCTTATGTGAAAATCACTTGTTTTCACATTTTTGAAACACTTGTCCTGCTCCATTTATAAAAGCATACTTTGAGCAAGCTCTTATACATACCAGTTTGTTTTGGTTTTTAAGAGCACTATATTGCTTTGTCAGTGTACTGTAAATGTAATGTAAATGTATTGATACAATATTTATTCAATGACTTCTCTGTGGTAACCATTATTATTATAAAATTAAAAAGCCAAAAACAAAAATAATAATAATTTTTCTAATAAATGTGGATTTTAAAATAGTGTTAACTATTTTGTAGAATAGTGTTAACTATTTTGTAGAATATAGTGCCGATTTTGCCCCATATATAAGAGCATGTTCTTATATGTGCAGAAATATAATATTTTTATGTAGAAAATAATATAAGGAACAAATTATTTTTCATGCTAATGTGATTCAAAATTTTCATTTTGGCTTCTTACAAGAATTTTATAGAATATTGTTATTTATACCATTTTAAACATTTTGAAATTTCAGAAATAGCAATAATGATTAAAAAACTTATCTTAAAAGAAAGAAACTATAATTTTATTTAAGATGTACCATTGAAATTAACTAATGTGTGAGCCCGAGGGTTTACAGGGTGTAAATTTTTGAGTTTAATATACTTTTACATTAGAGGATAAAAAAAATAATTTATCGCAAGTTATAACGGAAATAGAGAGGATGTCAAATTTTACACATCCACACGGTAGGAAGGAAGAAAGACAAGTCATCATCCGTTTGTTAATTAGTCAACATGCACCTGCTAATTATACAACAATCATATAAAAACGATCGTCATGGGAAGTTCAGTGCGATCGTCCCTCCGCGCGATCATCTGGAAGGTCTGAGTACAGTGTCTCCCGTCCCAGTCCTATCTGAGGAGAAGCCAGTAGAAGACATAAGCCTGTGACAGCCAGCCAGCTTCCATAGTCCAGAATGATTGTTGCAAATCATCATCCAACATAAGGTATACCTGACCGCCAATATAACTCTCTCACTCTAGAGCCTTTGTAAACTCTCTCCTATAGCATAGTGACTAGTTAGATTGTCATTATAGATAGATTTGTGTTATCTACATTTAAGCACTAAGTCAGTGACTTCCTTATGTATACTCCTGTAAATTAACTTTAGTTATAGAATAAACGTTTATTTTGTTATTTGTTAAACCTGTCTCCTGTCTATCCGAGGAAACCTGACGACTTACTGATGCACTCCCCACTCGTTTTGCCCTCCTAGCCATCCAAACAACTCCGAGATCGGGCTTCACCAGCCTGTGCAGATTAAGTGGTCAGTGCCAGATTAACCCCTGACCTACTGCTTATCTCACAAATGATTTCAAATAATTGATAAGTTATGCATATTAAAAAACGAAAGATGTAGAAAGTTCTTGTATATTGGACATAAGTCAGATAAAAGTTTTTTATTACTTAATTTTAGCATCATTATCATCATTATACATAGAACTTAATTTAAACAAAAAATTTAATCTCAAGCTGGGTTTTTATTTAAACCATTGAACAATTCATTTATTATAGTTTATTTTCTCAGAAAAACTACATGATAGAATCATCAAAAGAAATGATTGAGTAATTAATGTTGAAGTCACAAAATTGATTGATTATATGATATCATAAAAGTATCTTAGTTTTCTTTATATTACTTAAAATAATTTCTAATACAGTAGTTAGAATCTAAAGAAATAAGAAATTACTGTCTTATGTATTTTCAATTTATTATGTATAAATAACTGCAATTTATTAATTTTCAAAACTTTAATAGTAAATTTACAATTTTGAAGTTTGAAAATATATAATTGCATCATATTTGCATATAATCTTACAATTTATAAGAAAGTAGACTTTCTCCTAGTTGTATCAGAAATAAGTTTCATATTTCTTTTTAACATTTGTAATTTTAGATCAATTGAAAGAGTGCATTTTTGTTCTTAAGCATAATGAGATATGACAAAGATGAATAGAAAAGAATAGGAATTGCTAAAAACTCTATTTTATATCGATCTGCAATTTAAAAATAAATTATGCTTTTGTATTGTAATTTGTGAAAATAAAGGCATTATGCATCTTGCTATCTCATCGAATAAGATTTATTTGTGGATATAACATATTCTTGTTCTTAAGATATTTTTTATAATGAATGTTCTGTACATGTCCTTATGTTTTGAACATGGGCAATGACAATGGCTACACCAAAGTAGATTGCTACTCTGATGCAAGAAATTTTTTCCAGTCTGAAATATCTAACATTTTTATCAGATTTTATTACTTTTATTTTTAAATAGTAGACATATATTAAATTAAAACAATAAAATCAAATAATATATACCCTCTTTTGTTTGTAATAATATACATAAAATTTAATTTAGAATAAAATTATGTATATATTTATTCTGTTCTCTGTGTATTAGTACTTGCTTTCATTTCCCATCTATGTTTTAACAGATCNTATTCCATCAAGCATAGCCAATTTTGTCAATCTTGAAGTTTTGAATTTGTTCAATAATCATATTGAGGTAAGCTTTCCTAATCCATTATAAAATCTGTTAAAAATAATAAACAAACACCTTCTCAGTGAAAATATTTCAGTCTAATTTATGTACTAAAAACATTAATCTCAATCTTTTCACTGTATAAAGGTGTATATTTGGGCAAGCTTTTGTTTAAATCTGTAATTTAAAAAATCATATAATAATCACTGATTAAATCTTAAATATTTAAATTGAGTTTTTTTTTTGTTTAGTAGAATTAAAATGCCAAATGATATTTATATTACATATGTATGTGTATAGAAATATAATAGATTAATGGAGAAAAATCAATTTGTATTAGATGAAAACTGAATTTAGAACTTCCTACTTCAGTTGAAAAGTACTAATCAGTTTTTGCTAGAAATACAATCTACATTTGTGTCAGAAATCATTCTTTTCATGAAGATAAAATTTGTGTAATGAAATGTAGAGACATATTAAAAGTTAAAAATAGTATATACAGTAGGTGATTGGTTAACGAACATAATCCATTCCAAGACTTTGTTTGCTATCCGAATTGTTTGTTAACCAATTATCAATTTACCATAGGTTTTTATGGGAATTTAATTCATTCTGGAAACTCCAAAAAATAAAAAAATATATACTTTCTTACTATATTTATTTATATGTAATAATAAAACACATATATACACAGTCTTGCATTTTTATCAGTCATGTTTTTTCTGTTTGTGGGGGTTAAAGAACCTGTCTAATGCCAATTGCTTTTCTTTTTTCTTCAGGATTTTTCAGAAGTAATTAATAACATTGTAATTGTAGAGATTTCTGAGCCCATTCACCTCAACCTGGTTTGGATGCCATTCTAAGACTGTTGTTCTGACATCATCCCACTTCTTCAAAAGATCTTTAATAGCAGATATCAGCATTAATCCTCTTTTTCAGAAGAAAACTTATCTCACCAAGTTTCTTGGTGTACTTTATTCAAGAGTTCTTGGCATTCTTCTGTCATCTGATCAGTTTCAAGTTCCATTATGGGCTCTTCAATGTTCTTTATTTCTCAGGTGTGGTTTTTTTTTCTCTAGCTAATTGAGTCTTCTTGATTATACTGTATCTATCTTAGTTAAGATTAAACTGTAGCCTACTGTAGACCTGTTCAAGCCATACTGCCCAACAACATCAGACATCTTCTGCCCACTCTCTCTCTACCTTTGCTATTATACTCTCATCTTTTGAAAATAAAAACCAATGCAAAACTTAATGAGTGCCCACCTGACAGTCTTGTGAATACTATAAAAAATTTGTCTGTCAGAAAAGTAAAAGTCTGGAATTACAAAGGAGAGTTTCAAAGTTTGGAGGAATTCTATCCGATCAGTATATACCAGGTTGAGCGTCGATGTCAACATCTTCCGCGCTCCGAAAAGTTTCGAACTGTTGCCTGAAGACAAGGGAAGACCAATTGTTAGTTGTTATTTTATGTCACTTCTTGTATTTGTTCTGTGGTGTGTTTGTTGTCCAAACATAAAAATTTTTCACAGAAGTGTTCATTATCTGATTTGTTCATAGTCCAAACTGTTCGTTAACCAATCACCCACTGTATAAAAATTATATATATATACTTCATACCTGTATTCTAAAAATTTTGGTAATAATAAATTACATAGACACATAAGCCAAAAAAAAGTATATTATTATGCTGGTTTTGCCATTCCTACTCTTTATAACATTAATTATATTTGACTTCACAATTTCTTTAATCTTCAATTTGTAAATAAAGAACTTGGCAAGATAGTCCACCACACCTAGTTCTTCTGGTGTGGAAATGTTTAATATTTTTAAATCACTTACTTTTTCAATCTGAATTACAATCTGAAAAGATTAAACTATTACATCATTTCCTCTTCTGTAAGATTTTTGCCTCTGTTCATTCTGTTGAAGATCTTTACTTTGATTTCAATAATTTTAAAGCAATTTGAAAAACAATTATGTATAACTGATAATTTATTTTTAATGCAATTTTAAAATGTTATTAGATTTTATCATTGGGCTTACTTTTGTGATATTTTTTTCTTTATGTATTTTTACATAAAGGAAAAAATTTCTTTTTAATAATCATTGTAATTTTTACCTTGCAACTTTATTATTGTAGTTGTCAAAGTTTTGCCATATTATTGTAACTTTTAGCATCTTTACTCTTTTATATCAGAATTCTTACTTGTCATTCCCTTAGAAGCAGTCACTATTGCCATATGGCATTGCCAATGTAATTTCATGATAAGGAATATATAGAGTAAATGATAAACCTGTTGTTATATAGTTCAAATATTCAAATCAATTTTTCACTATGCAAATTAAATAGTTTATTTAGTCAATTTGTTAAATGTTTGTCTACGAGGACTAAGCTTATTAATAGGACATATTGCACTAATGTTTTGGTTTTTGCAACAGAAGAAAAAACTTATTTAGTGGTACAAACAATCTTTATTTTTACCTTGTATTATACAGGTATAATAAAGATTGTTTGTTCCTCTGAATAAGTTTTTTTTCCTCTGTTGCAAAAACCAAAACACCAGTTCAATATGTCCTATTAATAAGCTTAGTTCTCATAGACAAACATTTAACAAATTATAGAAAATAAGGACATAGAGGCATATGAATTAATAAGTCTATTTATTCAGTATGGAATAAGCCTTATTTTTTGTCAAAAAATATGTTCACAAAGTAAGTTTTAATTCATTCTAGACTGCATACTATTAATAACAAACAAAACTTACTAATACACCTTATCTTGCAGCCGAAGTTTATTACCTCAAACGTTTTCAGTCATGTTAAATGACTTTCTCAAGAAAAAAAAGCAAATAAAAGATAAAAACTGTAAAAATCAAATGCTTAATACAAACGGACAAGCTTTTGGATGTTTTTGAACTAGCCTATAATCCGTTGCAATTAATGACGTCAGTTTTAACCTTGCAACGGAAGTATAAACAATCCTAAAGATTATATAAATATCTAAAAATCATAAGTACAGAGAGTTACCACCTCCGATCATCACGCATAAATACATAGCTTAGAATATAAGGATGCATAGTATCTGCTTCCTTCGATTATTAAGGCTTTATATTAAGCTTGAGGACCATGCTGCCGATATTTTTGTCGATTTTCGAAAGTTGATTGCCAGGCCTTTATGGTTTGCTTTACAAATTTGCCAGGCTTCCGCATAATGCCGGTGTTTACGGTATCGAACTACCTGCAGTAGTCTTGCTTGGTCTCATTCGGCTTTGACGTCTTGCAGGTCTGCTAAAACGTATGTGGCCAGCGCAGTGCACAGTTGTTCCTTTCTTATATTTCCTTGGTGTTCTGCTAACCTGTCCTTGATACATCTTCCTGTGGCTCCTATATGCCTTAATTTACTACGTCGCTATGAGTCTGTAACTGGGATTTTATAGACACCGTGCACATACGTTTTAGCGGACCCGCAAAACGTCAAAGTCGAATGGGACCAAGCAAGACTACTGCAGATAGTTCAAGACCATAAACACCGGCATTATGTGGAAGCCTGGCAGATTTGTAAAGCAAACCATAAAGGCCTGGCAATCAACTTTCGAGAATCGACAAAAATATCGGCAGCATGGTCCTCAAACTTAATATAAAGCCTTAATAATCAAAGGAAGCAGATACTATGCATCCTTATATTCTAAGCTATGTATTTATGCACGATGATCAGAGGTGGTAACTCTCTGTACTTATGATTTTTAGATATTTATATAATCTTTAGGATTGTTTATACTTCCGTTGCAAGGTTAAAACTGACGTCATTAATTGCAACGGATTATAGGCTAGTTCAAAAACATCCAAAAGCTTGTTCGTTTGTACTAAGCATTTGATTTTTACAGTTTTTATCTTTTATTTGTTTTTTTCTTGAGAAAGGTCATTTAACATGACCGGAAACATTTGAAGTAATAAACTTCGGCTGCAAGATAAGGTGTATTAGTAAGTTTTGTTTGTTATTAAAAGTAAGTTTTATCTAAATATTTTATCTGATTCAATAAATTCAAAGTATTATCTAAAACCATATATCAAGATACTTGAATATCCAAGAATTGTTTCTAGATTATGAAAACAATTTCAGAAGACTAATGAACTGTCAAGAAACTTTATGCAAATTTATCAAAGATAATTACTACAGTTTATGACAATCATTATTTTGTCTTTAACAATGACATTTTGAAATTAGCTTCACAAGACCATTTTCACCTTCTTGTTAGCCTCTGGAATTAACTGTTTTGATGTTTAAGGATATCTGTTCAAGCAAGACAACTCATATTTTGTTCCTTCAATCTTTCACAGGACACCTCATTTAAATCGGTGAAAACATCACAAATCCTTAAACTTATATTTTTGGCCAAAAAGAACATTGGAAAAATTTGGCCAGTGTTCTTTTTGTAGATTATTCAAGACTCAATTTACGTACTGTATTTTGTTATATTTTAATTTGAAGAGAATAAGAGATACATAATTATCACTAACATCAGCCAGACTTTTTATGGTGGTGATATATTGGTCTGGAGTGACATCATATTGAACTGTTAAGGATCTTATCCTTATAGTGCTAAAGTCAGGATGCAGTTAAGCCACAATTTCATTTTTGGTACTCCACCTGCCATTCTAGCCATTCTACCAAAATTAGAACTAAAGTAATGAAACATAGAAATTAATACTTTCAAATGGAAAAGTTATAAATAAGTTCTAATCCAGAAAGAGAATTTTTTCATTAATCAAATCTTGATACAACCTATTGCCATTTAACCTTGTGTAAAAAGATGGCATTCATAGAAATGCCATCTTTTTTACATTATTAATGAATAATGTAAAACTTTTTTTTTCTTTTGCTTTCTGAAATATTTTCTGGATCTTTTAGAAGCAGTAGTAATACTAATTAAGAAACATTACTTTTATTTTAAGAAGAGTCTTGAAAAATAGGTGTTTTTTCTTTCTTTCTTTTAATTATTAATTTCAGTAAAAATATTTCAAAATTTTCTTTTTTTTTTTTAGTTATTTTAATTTATTGTTAGTATTTTAATTTCTGATTAAATCTTTCAAATTATTGCAGGAATTGCCAACATCAATTTCTTCTTTACCAAAATTAAAAATTTTAAATCTTGGGTATGTAAATATTTAAAAAAGTAAATTAATATATTCAATTTAATTATATTATTTAGTAATAAATATACAGAATTTAACTAAACAGATAACCATTTGTATTTTTTTTCCTCTATCTTAATAAAATTCAATTAATTCAAATATATGAAAGTAGTTTATTATTGAAAAAATATTCAATACAAATTATTATTTCATTAATTACAAATTGAATAAAAAATATATTTATTGCTAATCTAATTTTATATTATTGTGAGTGTAGCTGGGTTTTTAATGCTTTTACTGTTGTTTATTATTTTAAAAATATTCAATAGTTGGTTAAAATATTGTAGTTTCTGTAAAATACAGAAAATATAGAGTTAAATATAAATTAGAAACTAAGTCTGTTATGAAAATATTTAATATTAATATATACAAATTAATTTTAGAAAAGTAATTACATACATAAATGGTTTAGATTATCATTCATGTGTTATTATGTATACAGTCATTGTCAAAAATTACAAAAAAAAAATTTTAAAAACAACATTTCAAATGTTAAATTATTGTCTAAACTTGCACTCAGATTTAAATAAGAAATTGAATTAAATATTAAAAAGTTTTTAGTATGCTAACAAATGTATAAAACCCTACATCTTGCAAAATGTTTCCAAGATGTAGTTTTTTATACAGGCAAAAATTTGCCAATAGTTATACTTATTCTTGGTAACTATTTAAAAGTATAAAAACCTATAGTTAATTGTAATCACTTTGGAATATGCCTGCATTGAGAGATAACGTTAAGTAGTTAAATAAGACTAAACTTAATGGAAATTCTGATTTTATTGAAAGACATAGACAAACATCATGAAGTTGTTTGTTACTGAAGGAAAATTGATCATTCAATAAAAAAATAGCACATGTACTATATGTATATATGGAAGGTCTTTATACCATTATCATAAATCTTTACAATTTCCTTGGTAATGTCTGTATATCCTTACAAACCTTTAGAGGGAAGAGTTTTGAGCACATGGACCCTTCACTTCAGGATTGAAATGGTAGACATAAGTTCTTTTTCTATTGAGAAGTCATTGTGTTTGTATGTATATACATGAGCTTCCTTACAAAAATGTCACAAAGGATTGGAGGATCATAAATTTTTGTGTCTGACATGGAGTGCACATGGACTCTTTATACAACTAGCCTGGTAATAAACTTCGGCTGCAAGATAAGGTGTATTAGTAAGTTTTTTGATATTATAGTATGCAGTCTCGAACGATTTGAAAATAATTATAGTTGTGTAGAATGTATACTCGGCCTGTAATCTACCCGCAGCTCTCCTACTGAGCAAAAGTGATTCTAGACAGAAAATTCTCTCTATAATCTCTAATTTCATCAGTATAATAAGTTCTATTACTGTAATAGACTAAAGTCACAAGAGACTAGTATTTTAAATTTTAGAAAAATAAATAAATTTTATTCATTTAAATTATGATTATCCAAAATATCCAGTTATTCTGATGTTATAGTTCAATTTTGCTTGTGGATAAATTTTTGATTTTGTATTCCTAAACTCTATCTAAATTCTTTCTATGTTGTTTTGATTTAAAGGCGGCAAAGTGCTGCTGTAATCATTGCTAAAGTTAACAACGGATGGAAAGGATCGTTGTTGTTAGACGATTCTCTTTCCTCTTCCTGTTCTTCGATCTTTCTTTTCTTGCATTCCGGTTGGCAATTTGCTTCGTCTTTAGCACCTCTCTTTCTGTTAATCGTTTCAATATTTGTCTCAGTTCTTTCTTCCAAATTATAAGGGAAAGTTTGACAGGTGCAATGACATCTACAAACATTTTCAGATCTTACGAACGAATTTAGAAGCGACTTTTCTCTTTTATATCTTTCCCNTTTGTGTGTTTTAGCTGACTATATATATATATAAAACTATACATTTTAAAAAAATCAATTAAAAGATTTTTTTTTTAACAATCTTTGTGTATTTCTAAAATACTAATTTTAACAATAACTTAAGTTTATTTATTTATTTATTAAATATTTACAGTTCTTGTCAATAAATTAAAAGGAGAAGAATTTATCTTACAATAATTTAGAGATTTCAAAAACTTACTTTAATTTATAATTGATTAGAATCATCATTAAAATAAGTAACAGATACATTTAAAATAATTTTATCTGTTTCAGTTTGTTTTTCGCAGAAACTTTGTAGTACTAATTTTAATATCTTATATGCCACTAAAAATTTTAATATGAAGCAATTTAATATGAATTTATATTTAGTAGATAAAATATACAACATTGAAAATAACTATATATATTTACTGAATTTTTTTTACTATTTATTTATAACAGTATGAATCGCCTGCTTACACTTCCTAGAGGATTTGGTGCCTTTCCACAATTGGAAGTATTAGATTTGACTTATAATAATTTAAATGAAAAGAGTCTTCCTGCAAATTTTTTTATGTTAGGTAATATTTTAAAATTTTATAAGACACTTCCTTATAATATCTTAAATTTTAGTTTTCAAAACAGTAATATAACAAATTTATATTATTCAATCACATTTAAAAACAAACCATTATTAAAAGAACCAGTTTTAAATTCTATTGAAACTTTTTGGGAAGTCCTTTTCTCCCATCTTTAATGACTCATACAAATTATCTTCAGAATGGAATGAGTTTTGTGAACAATATATTTAACAATAAATTTTGACAATAGCTTACACTGTTAATTTTAATGTTAAGATATTTTTGCATTATATTTCTCAATTTAAACTTTTTATTCTATAAAAAACTTTCTTAAAAATTCACCTTGTATCAATATGGAAATTTCTGCATCTCTATTATTATTTAAACACATGTTATAAAAATTGTAAAACTGCTTTCCAAATTTTATATATACAGTAGAACCTCGATTATCCGGACTAATTGGGGATGAAGGTAGTCCGGATAAGGAAAAATCCGGATAATCGAAATAAATACTTTAATTTGTCTTTTAATGATAATACAACACGTTTTCTTTTCGATGACATGTTGGTAATATTAAAAGTGAATACTGTATTTAAATCGTGATCTAATTTTCAAGAAACAAACGTTCGTATTGAATTTGGACTACTACTGACCAACGCTGACAAACTACCTATTGTTTAAAAGGCCCTCTGGTGGCGCAAGAAGACAGATTTTATAAAATAAAAAGCAGTTGAAACTGCATTTTTATGAATAAAAATTTGACAAACTATTTATCGTTTTATGACGAGTAAAATTTTTTCGTCGCGTTTGTGGCTTTTAAGTAATGCGTAAACCTTCGAGGCGCGAGGCCTTTCGAACCGCGAGGCATAGGCGGTGGCCCACGTCGTCCATGCCTTACGTTACCCTTGGTCATAGAAATGATGTAATTTGAATATAAATTATTTATAAATACGTATGTCGAGTTATATTTTTATTACTACGTAAAATATATTTAAGAATTTACGACCACTGTGCTGGGTGAGACGTTGTTGAAACAAAAAAAGTTATGCATTCCATCATGTACACAAACAGTGTCATAATTCGCCAAGTGCAAATCAGCAAATTCCTAAAATTTTTGTTTATTTTGAACAATCCGGATAATCGAAAATCCGGATAATGGAGGTCCGGATAATGGAGGTTCTACT
>NW_019385572.1:105862-119112 GCF_000671375.1 Centruroides sculpturatus
CGCCCTTGGTCATAGAAATGATGTAATTTGAATATAAATTATTTATAAATACGTATGTCGAGTTATATTTTTATTACTACGTAAAATATATTTAAGAATTTACGACCACTGTGCTGGGTGAGACGTTGTTGAAACAAAAAAAGTTATGCATTCCATCATGTACACAAACAGTGTCATAATTCGCCAAGTGCAAATCAGCAAATTCCTAAAATTTTTGTTTATTTTGAACAATCCGGATAATCGAAAATCCGGATAATGGAGGTTCTACTGTAATTACTTTTAACTCAATAGTAGATAATTAAAACTGCTTCATATTAATCAGTCTCTTTTCTTTCTAATCACAGCCTTCTAAATTTCTGACATTTTATCTATATCTTTCTTATTCAATAACTAGTAATTCAAATTTATTGTATAAATATATAAATGTTCCATTGCTCTCAAATTTATTTTCTTACATATTAGCTAGAAGGCTTGTAGGGTAATCATGTCACTAATACATACAGTACGTGAGTCTGTATTAAATTCCTTTAACTGTATTAGTTAAATATAAGTACATTTAAAAATCAGTATATATTAATTAAACAGAATTATTTTGAATTAATCATGTTTATTGGCTATTGTGAGACACATTTAAGTTAAAACATTTTTAGAATGTAAAAATTAAAAGTTTTAATTAAAAAATTAAGAAAATAAATTTAACAAGCAATTATTTATTGTGACATTGTCACAATGCCAAACTGCAATTTTTAATCATATATGTTCTCCATTGCAAATTAGTAGTGGCTTGCTCCTGTACATCATACTTTTCCTGTTAGCAAGAATTGTGCCGGTCATCTGTTTAACTCCTTTCAGGGGAAATTTTTGAATTGAAATAACATGTCTTCCAGGCTAAACAGAAAGTTTGTATATACAGTAGCACATCGATTATCCGACTCCCGATTAACCGTTACTTCGGTTAACCGACCGTTCCAGTTGGCAAATTTCAAATGTCCGCTAGTGATGTGGCACTACAATATTTGGCTGTCTTGGCTACTTTAATATTATTTTTGTTAAATTTTTGTGTGTTTTAGCTGACGACAATGGCTCAACCATTGAAGGGAGGCCAGTATTTAAACAAGACTTAATTTTCTAATTATGATTGGTTGTTTGTTTTGTGAGCAATAAAATAATTTAAAAATAATTTTTAATGATACAATAGCGACGATTATTATTAAAAAAAAATTTGTTAGGCTTAACATCAATGAAAATTCAACGCGAAGTTGGTTAATAGTGATATACTAATATACTAATTACATGGGATATACTAATATACTATAGTAATAATGTATTTTTTTTCATTCATTTCGGTTATCTGAGTTTTTCAGTTATCCAATCAACCTGAGTCTCCAATTGAGTCGGATAATCGATGCTCTACTGTAGTTAATTGGGGTCTCTGCCACTAATCTGGGCTCAACTTTCATCTACCTAACTCCATTCTTGAGATTAAGGAAGGACAGACTGATAGATGGATGACAGTGGGAATTTGTCTACAATTTATTCAAACTGCAACCCAAAATATAAAATAGAATTGCACTCTAATGAACTGGTTGAGTTGCCAGTATTATTTTCCTGAACAGAAAATATTTTCAACTCAAACATCTATAAATAAGAAAATAATTAGGGAAGTATTTACAATACTACTTTCAAAATATATGCAGATTATGACAAACTTTTAACAAAAAGTGTGCTTTAAGTATTTGAGATCTTCATTTAAATATCTGAAGTGAGAGTGTAATAATGGTTTGCAAGAGTGTGTTGTTAGATTTATGTGATTGCTAAAATATAGATCAAGTATCATAGATGAAACTCTGGCTGTTTGACATTTTTTTTTATGCTTATTCTTTTATATAAATATAGATGTGGTCTCATTTCACCATACATATAAAACATTCAACCTGACAGATTAGAATTTCAAATGATCTAGGCTAAATTGATGATTGTATTAATCCTATTTCTAGCAAATAATTTTTAATACAAAATAAGACAGCTTAATAATAATAATGGTTACTATTACGGTTTTGAAGTTTTGTAAAATTTATATATTTTACATTAATAGAAACTTTACGTGCCTTATATCTTGGTGATAATGATTTTGAATATGTGCCTCCTGAAATTGGATTGCTGAAAAACTTGCAAATTGTGAGTATTTATTTATTTTATTTATGAATATAATTTTAAAAATAATAATTCCAAAATAATGCTTTTATTTTTAAATTTTAAGTTTTTTAAACCATATCAAGGTATACAAATATTTAAAATATATTTGATATAATTTCAATAAATAAAAATATACTCTTCACACCAATAATTGTTCATTAAATAAATAAACCTGTCTTTCAGCATTAAAATTCTTTAAGGATATTGAAATTATCATCAAAGTATTAATTTCAACATTATTAAAGAATTTTAACACTGAATGACAGTTTTATTTATTTAATATTTGATATAATTTATTTTATACAAATTTTCATAGCTACATACAGACATAAAATGCTTGACAGGCATAAACTTGAAAAAATATTAATTGTTGCATTNTAGGATGTTAAAAATAGTAGGGCACCTCCTGTAAGCCATACTGATTTGGCGCTTCTTGGCGATCTTGTCATATATAGATCTTACATATGGGTTAAAGGTGACGGGTAATAAATATGATATTTTATATGTTTGCTATTTTCTGCTTGAACAGTTTTCTTTTTTCTATGTTTCAAACTAAATCTTCTATCTTAAGCTGGAATTTTTTATAAATTATATTTAACAAACACACTTTTACATAAGTTTTCAGCACTTGTTTCTTCCTAATTGAAACAGCTTCTAACCTTTAGAAGGCTTTTCAATGTTTGTAAGAAGTTGCTGGGTTGAGACTAAGACTCGAATCACCTTTTAGCAGCATTGGAACTGTTAGTCCCACTCACGTGGTCAGTGGATAGCTTTTGTTTGTTTTATTGAGTGGTGGAGGGGTTGCAAATAAGTCAATAGGGTGATCAGTGATCCGTTCCGGAAAGAACTCAATTTGAAGCCAATTAAGCAAAACAATAAGTTTAATATAAAAAGAATTTCAATGATTACATAAAACTAGTACAAAAAGAATACATCTAGGTAGGGTTAACATGTATCGAATGGAATTGAGTATCTAAGTACTTATACCTGGCATGAAAATTCCAAACTAACATACACATATTTGTTGTATATGACCCGGTGTGGGAGAAATCGTTGAGTACTTATATCTCTAATTACTGAGAGAGAGAGAGTTCACATAAACAAATGGCATGATATCTGGTCAGTTGTCTTCAATGTATTAGAGATAGTGGAGGGCTGGAGAGGGCTGTTGATTGGGTGCCGAGATCTACTTTCTTCTGTGGGAGAGTCTGCCTGGGTGAGTGTCGGTCCTGATCTCTGCCCCTTTTATCTCATAATGCCCTCCAATCAATGTTTTAGTTATTCTCATGTGACAGGATGCTAATGATGACTTGACTTAACAGATGTTCATCAAAAATATGTGATAATATCTTGCCCTGAAAAGTTGATATTCAGAAAGGAAGGTTTATTTCACTTTTCTCATTTTTTCCCCACAAATTACAAAAATGTGTCACTTTAATGCAAAAATAATATTTTAATTTAATTCTCAATAAAATATCCCCATTTGATGTCTCCAGATTCTCACATGTTTATAAATAATGTCTTTCTCTAAGTATAACTACTGTAATTTGTTTCTTTCTCTAAATTTATGATGTATTTTGTTTGATTTATAGAATTAATTAACTGAATAGAAACAGAACTTTTTGAAAATGTCTTTTTATGATAATTTCAATCAGAAATCAAACAGCATAATCATTTATTCTTACTGACTAAATTACCAAAATTATTCTTTAATGAAAATTTGGATTCTTATAGTCTGTGGCTTTCTAAACAAAATTCAATTGGTTTGTGAAGGAATGTTTACTAAGATAAACATCTACTATCCATTTCTATTAACAGATCTGTCAGATCCTATTATTATTATTAGCCTTAATATAGCTCAATAAATAATTCAGCAGATCATTTGATAATAGAAATGTTTATTTATAATGACAATAAAAACAGCATAAACAAATTAAAATTAATTATTTTTAAAGATTATTTATAAAGTAATTTAAATGATCACTCTTCTAAAAATATTAAAGACTAGTTGTACCTGGCCACGTGTTGCTGTGGCTCAAAATGTATCTATTATAAATATATAACACTCCCCACAGGAGGAAATTTCAAAAAATCCCTTCTTAGTGTACATTCTCTTGACATACCCTATTAAAGCACAATCAAAAATGCAAAAAACCACATCTAAAATAGTATAATAGAAGCCAAGTTCTTCATGGTAAGCCTTAATTTTGTCCCCCCCCGCGGGGAATTTTGACATCTATATAATATACAAGGGTTCGGACATGTGCCCTGCATATCTTGCCGACCACGCAACTGCACCTTGCGGTTACCTATCTTGTATACATATGCATCTTGCCCCTTGCCACCTGCTGACAACAAAAATATAACGCTTACCTAGATGATATGTTTTAATTTATGTGAATGTTTAATGGAATAATATACAGCCTATGTCCACCCTCAAGGTCCATTCTAAATATTGGTGAAAGAATTTTTGAAATCAGATGAGTAGTTTCGGAGATTATCTCCTAGATCCAAACTTTACTTCTTTATAATATTAGTATAGATAATAATACATTTTACTATCTGATTTTAAAATATTGATAAGGAATCCAAGTGAATTAAACAAATTTTTCAATTTTAAAAAGATATAAATAAGTTCAGTTGGAAATAGTTTCCCTCAACTAATCAACACACTACAGGAAGGCACTAATGTGCAGCTGCAATGTTAGCAGTGAGAATTGTGATGATTATGCACTTAGTTTGCACAGCATGCAATTTATTTTTTATTTTTTAATTCAGTATCCAGAAACATCCAATTATTAATTAAAGGTTTAAAAAAATGCAATGTTTACCAAAGATGGAGCTAGAAAAAATCCATTATTCCGAGTTACAGATCTGCTAAAAAGAGGCAAAATTACATTGATTTGTGGACCTGGAAAAAATCTGTTATTCCGAAAAATCCATTGTTCCATGATTGGTTAAAACAAGATTCTACTGTATAAAGTTTAATTTTCATATTAATTATATGAATATTGTAATTGTCTGAAACATGAAATAATTTATCTCAAAATTGCTATAAATTTTGCTTCTTAATCATAAAATTATTCTGCAATTTATCAGTATTTCTACTATATTTATTAAAATACTAGTTCTAAACTGTTGACTATTCTATGCTGAGGTGCTTCTAGTCATGGTGAGTGTTGGTGACTTTTTTGTTAGAGCTGAGACAAACAACACACAATGGATTATGCCTGGATTAAAATCCATTATCTAGTTTTTAATAATTGCTTAACAATCCTATTAACAATTCATTTAATATTGCTGTTAATCATGGCCAGAATCGAAATGAATCCTGGCCCACTTCAACATTCTCCACTAAAATCAAGTCAAACAAATATGCAAAGAAGAGGGCTTGAAAGACCCAGAAAAGAATTTGTTCAGACTTCGGAAGACATGAACCAGTTAGTGGATTTAATTGGTGAAGAATATACTTCAGAATATGAGATGAGTACAAATACCAATAGTATGAGAAATTCTAAAATTAAGGAAAATTTTGAAACATCGGAACAGATTGAGCAGTTAAGAGGAAATGAACCAGAATACTCACTTAAATCAATTTATGATCTAATTCAGAAGTTTAAACCAGGAAATGCAGATAATCAAATATGAAATTAGACGACTTCAGAAAGACAACACAAAAATTAGAGATGAAATGAAAATCATTGGTCAAAAAATTCAACAGTGTGAGGAAAAAGTAAAACCTTGTGTAAATTTAAAAGGTATGTTAGAGTAAAAGGTAAAACTGGATAGAATATTAAATGATAAAACTAAAAGAAATCTAATTATTCTAAATTTTCCATTTAAAATGGTTGATAACTTGCAAGAAATAAAACAATTTATAAAAGTAACTTTAGGCTTAAAAGATATAGAAATAGAAGGTTTAATCAACTTGGGAAAAAATTATTTTTATCATTTGATTCTCTAAATTATGATAACTTCGGTTAAAGAAAGGAATCTAATCCTTAAGAAATTCTGGATGAACTGTTCCAAAATGGAGAATGAGGAAAAGATCATCATCATAAAACAGATTTATGTCTTAGATCAAGAATCAGGAGGAAACGACTACTTAATAAAATTAAGGTAGAAATGGCAGAAAATATCAGAGTATGAATAAGAGATGATTACTATATAAAAGATAATGACATATATACACTTGATATGGATACTAATGAATTTATATTAGTAAACCATGTTTTAGGACAAATAACCCAAAAAACCCTGACCAAAATAATAAAAGCAATAATTATACAAAATGATAATCAGGGATAAAATCATATAGAAATAGATGAAGAAAATGTGAATGGAAATAAACTGACTTCGGAAAAAAATAATATAAAAAAGATTATGTATTTTCTTTGATTTTAATTTAATGTATTATTCAGTTTTTGGAATTGCCAAGGAATCAAACGAAAAATTCAGACAATATCAATGAAAAAACTTAGATTTGAATGAAATTATAGGAATAACTGAAACGTGGTTAACAACTTTGAATTTGTTGGAAAAAACTTATTTAGAACAAGAAAATAATATATTAATGAGTAATGCATACTGCACAAGTAAATTTGGCAGTCCTTCAGGAGGCATGTTACTTTTAATCAAGAAAAGTCTGGTGATATTTTATATCAAACTATAAGCAAGAACTTTATACTAGCGATAATAGAATTAAAAGACAAACTAAAAAATGAATGGAACAAACATTATTTAGGAATAATAGTAACATATCTACAGCCAATGGTGGAAAATAAACCAATATTAAATGAAATTCAATATTATCTAAATAAGTGGGATTTTTTTACTCACCTGTGGTTGATCAGAGGAGATTTTAACTCACATATAGGAGAGATATCAAACACAAAGATTTTTCAAAATTATGAAAATATGAATAATAAAAGACAATCTAAAGATAAAATTTTAAATAGTGAAGGTAAAGCTCTATTAGTATTTATTCATGAAAATCAGTTGGTAGTCCTAAATGGAAGAATAGAAGGAGATGTTTCTGCAGAATTTACTTATATATCGCATACAGGAAAATCAATTGTATACTATGTTATATGCTCTGCGACCTTAATCGAATACTGTCAATCCTTGACAGTACTGGATGAGGACTCATCCAATCATTTTCCAGTACAACTTAAGTTAATAGAGAGGTTGAGGCACAAGTTCAAACGTTAAACGTGTACAGGTAGCAGAAGTACACCTTACATGTTTCAAGTCCAAGTAAAAATCGTTGAGGCACACGTTCATAACAACACGTGACTCGGTGAACATCGCGCATTGACTCACGGGAAATAAGTTGAAAAAATGGCGGAAGCAAAATAAATCATAATTTTAACCCCAAACACAAAAATGAAGACGTTTAAGCCGATCGTGTACTCACCAAGCTACAGGTAGCAAACGCCATTATCGACGGTCCAGAACTGCCAGATGGCAGCGCTCACCCGTTACCCGTACACGTTTTGGGCTAAATACGTGCGCCTCAACCTCTCTAATAATGGATGGAGAAATGAAAAGGAAGAATAATAGAGATGATCAGTCAGTAATATTTAATAGTAAATTTACCTCAAATTACAACAAACAGAAATGGTTAAGGAAGGCGGAGGCTATGACAGCGAATTTGATATCGTTAGAAAACGAGAAAGAACCAATAGTTAATTATCAGAGATTGATATCAAAAGAAGAATGCAAATTTAAGAGATGTAACCCTGCCAATAAGCATAGATATAAAAATGAGTGGTTTGATAACTCATGTTATTGTTATAAAATTAAAAAACAAACTTAAAAGCTTTCAGAAAGAGCAATACAACAGAAGCACTGATGAACGACGTTAAAACTAAGAAAATTTATTTGAACTTAATTAAGGCCAAAAAGAAATTATATTTGGTGAACATAAATAGGAAATTAATAGAATCTAAAGATACAAGAGTATTTTGGAAGATATTAAATAGTTTTCGAAGGAAAAAGTCCAAATGTTTTAATAAAAATAGAATAAACTATAATAAGTGGGTAGAATATTTTAGAGTTTTCTGACGAGTATTTATACTATCAAAGAAACATTAATATGGAGGTAATAACATCTCACCAAATTAGTCAAGAAGAAATAATAAGTATAAATGAAGTCCAGAAACAGATTATCGAGTCTAAAAGTAAATCAGCTCCTGGCTCTGATGGAATTCCATATTCATTTATTAAATTATTGCCTTACAAACTAATTCAATATTTGACCAGATTTTTTAATAAAATATATTTCTCCAGTATAATACCTACAAATTGGAATGAGGTAATATTTACTATGATTTTTAAACATGGTAGTAGAAATGAACCAGCAAACTATAGGCCAATTGCACTACTGTCAAGTTTTAGGAAAATGTTTACAGCTACACTTGTGGAGAAATTTAAAAATTGGATAGAGACAAATAAATATAAGAATATGCTTTTATAGAAAACGGCAGAACACAAATGGCTCTTTCCATTTGTTAACAACAATTCAGTTACAATTACCGAAGAAGAGACAGAAGATATTTGGACTTAAAAAAAGCATTTGACACAATTAACATTAAGTTGCTACAAAAAAAAAATTGAGTAAATATAATGCAAGTAACTACTTTATAAAAATGATTGACCAATTATATGGAAAATATGATATAATTATTAAACAAAATAAAATATACTGGAGATCTTTTCATACAAATAGAGGTTTATTACAGGGTGATCCCTTATCACCATATTTGTTTAATTTTTACTTATTTGACTTAAATAACTGTTTTTTAAGAGAAGAGGATGGAATATATTGATAATATGAGTATATACTCATTGACATATGCAGACGACATAGTTATAGTGACGCCTACTGCCATAGCTTTATGTAGGAAAATACAACAAATAGTTGAATACTTAGATAACCTGAAAGTTAAAATAAATTCAAGTAAATCAGAAATTATGATTTTTAGAAATGGTATGAATCCTCCAAAAAATATGTCCTTTTATATCAAGAAAGAAAAATTAAGAATTAAATGAAAGTCAAATTTATCTTTGAACAAACAGTATAAGAATACAGTAGCCAAGGCCAGAAATCTAATAAATAATTTGATGGGATTATTTTGTAAACTAAAAGTAAGAAATGTTAAAACTCATTTTCAATTATTTAACTCAATAGTGATAAACTCTGTGCTATGCTGCTCCAATTTGGAGTCTAAACAATTTTAATGATATGGAAAAAATTCAAAATATTTTTATTAGAAGAATATTTCAACTTGAATTTAATATTCCTGGTAGTGTGTTGCATCTAGAATTAATGAGGTATAAGCTTAATACAATACCAATTAAACGTTATATAAAATTTCTACAAAAAATGATTGATGCGAAAGATTTGACGACAAAACTTGTATATATATTATATAAAAAATCAAGAATTAAAGATATTAAGCGCAACTGGATAACGCAAATATTGAAGATCTTTAATATATACGGGTTCTCAATAGAATTAGTGTTTCAATATCTCCAAAATAATGACCAACAAATCAGTCAACTAATATATAGAGTAATGAAATACTCAATAATTCAAGATACAGAAGATATTCAAAAAATAAAAAATAATAATTGTTATTCTGAGATCTTTAACTTCCCATCAATTAATAATTATATGAAAACTAATATTGCATTTAATGTAAAAAAATTTTTTATACAGTTTAGACTTAATCAAAAAGGATTGATGATTAACAATAAGTACTTAGAATATGAACAATTCAACTCTCCAATGTGTAAGACAAAACTATCAAAATTACATTTATTATACGTAAGCGAGGAGGATAAAGAACAAGAACTAAAAACTAATAAAGAACAAAATAATAATTGTAAGAAAGAAAAAGAAATGTATAGAAAGTTGGATAAAGCCAGTGTTAGTGAAATATATAGATACTATAATAATGTTAGAAAAAGTTTTAAAAATATGATTACTAAATACAGGTATACCTTGACTTATGTCGTTTCAGGTTATGTCATTCCCAATTATGCGTCGTTTGTCAAAAAGTATATGGAAAAATAAAAATCAAGTTTAAGTCATTTTATTTGACTTTAATATTTAATATATATTTAATATTTAATCATACGACCCTATGGCCATTGGCCTTTTACAAGGGTCAAAAGAAAACTAATGATACAAACATTTACAAAGTAAACAATCAACAAAACAACAAAAAAAAAACAGAGAAGAGAAATACATAAAAAACAAAAAAAAATACACTCAACTAATCGCATCTCAATATTTTTACAGCCCGTTTAAATTGTCCGTAAGTACACAAATCTTTATATTCTTCTTTTAAGGCATTCCAATTATATATAAGTTGATAGATTGGTGCATCTCTTCCAAAACTGTGCTTAATTTTTGGTAAAATCAAATTGTTTCTCCATCGGTAGTTGTAATTAGAAGGCCTAAAATATTTATTTAATTCTTCGCTTATATAAGAATTTTTCTTGCTCACCTTTATTAGTTTAAAACCTTCCAAAAGAACTTGTTTTTTATATAAAGCTTTTATTTTATCAATTTTGATCTGGTTATAAAAAGAAGTGACAGAGGAATCATAAGGCAACTTATATAATGCTCTTATAAAGTTATTTTGTATAACTTGCAACCTATTCAATACAAAAGAAGAAGCTGTACCCCATACGGAAATACCATATCGAAGTTTAGGTTCCATGCAAGCGTGATACAAGCGCAAAACAGTCTCACAATTTAAAAAACTCATTATTCTTTTCAGTATTCCAATATATCTAGATAAAGACAGTGTTAAATTATTTATATGATTGTTCCATCGTAACTTATCATCAATTTCGATACCTAAATATTTTACAGTATTAACTCTTTGAATACGTTCATTATTTATTCTTACTTGTATATCTTCTAAATTCACTTTTTTGTTTTTATTTGATAAACAAATATAATTTGTTTTATTTTCATTTACTCTTAAGTTATTATTTTCCATGTACTTACTTAATTTAGATAACAAAGAGTTTATATTATTTTCAACCAAATGAAGATTCCAATCTGCATATGTTATAACAATATCATCTGCATACAATATAATATTATTCTCAGGAATAGTCTCTACAATATCATTTATATAAATATTAAAAAGTAAAGGGCCCAAAACGGATCCCTGTGGTACACCTTTGTTAACTCGAAATGGTTTTGATATTGAATTTTTTACCTTAACATAGTACGTACGATTTGATAAATAGGATATTAGCCATTCCAATGGCACACCTCTCAATCCAACTTTAAACAATTTTTGTTTTAATATCTTAATATCAACACTATCAAAAGCCTTGGTCAGATCGATAAACACCGCCATTACAATATTTGCATTATCGAGACTGGTGCTAATATATTGTTTAAGATGAGTCAAAGCATCAATTGTTGAGGCCTCTCTTTTAAAACCATACTGATTTTTACATATAATTTTATTTTTATTGATGAATTCAAAAAATCTACTATAGAAAACCTTTTCAATTATTTTAGTTATACTCTGAATAATAGTAATTGGACGATAGCTCTCCAAGTTCTGTTTAGATCCTTTATCTTTAAATATTGGGATTACGAGATTGTGTTTAAGCTTCTCCGGAAATCTCCCATACTTAAAGGATTTATTAATTAAATAAGATAATGGTAAAGCAATTATATCTGCTATTTGTCTTAAAATAAACATATTTAGCTTATCAATATCCGGAGTGTTTGCTTTTACACTCATAATATAATCAAAAATCTCTTTAGGAGAAGTCTCTTCCAAAACAAAAGAGTCGAGTATACAGCGTAAAGAGGAATATGAGAAAAAATTATTTTTTAACGTTAATGTCACAAAGCCTCCCATCTGTCTATAATGTTCAGCAAATATATTACTTATTTTTTCTTCATTTTGAAAAAATTTACCATTATATTTCAACTGATTAATTTGTGCATTATGTCTGTCCGCCACAAATATTGAAGTCGTAATATCACTAGAAAAACATTTAAAGCATATAAATTCATATTAAAAAAAATATACATTTACATTAGTGATGTAACGAATATTCGGTTACTATTCGGTATTTGGCCTATTTTTCACTATTCGGCCGAATACCGAATATTTAATCACTATTCGGCCGAATACCGAATATTTAATCACTATTCGGCCGAATACCGAATACCTAAAAGCAGGAGTAATAAATAACAAAAACACAGTAAATTAATCATTTTGTTATTTAGATTTAATGTTATCGAGTTAGTGTTGTTTGTTTATATTTATTTATAACTTATAACATGCACGAAATATAAAATAATAATAATAGTCACTTGTATTCACAATTTATAATTACAAAGATCAGCTCACGTACACACCTATTGTTGGAGAATCGTCGCACATCTGAGGGTCTGACCCTGCCTATCCTTCTTAAGTGCTCGTCTTTGCTCTTCCCTTTCTCTTTCCTCTATCGCTCTAATCGTATTATGACGTATGCCTGTGCATACATCATAATACGTGCTCACGATACTTTCGATTCGTCACTTTTCCGTCGTAGAGTTCCCATTTTACAATTACGTGACAGCCTGATGATAACGGAGAAAAGAGACAGATAGGACGTCGATATAAGTCACAGTTATGATTTTACAGATTCGAGACACCTTGATAGCCCGAACGGCCCCAGGCTTTCGCCTGTGCACGCTAAGTGACTTTCATTACAAGCATTTAGCTTTCCGAAGTGTATGACGACAATTGTTTGGCTTTGACGGGCGCGAATTTCGTGCCAATAAGCTGCCTTGACTTGTTCGATTATGTTATCAACTCAATTTCTTATTTATTTTCACATTTTCACTTCGCGGTCCTTCTCTGTTCTTTTTCCGTTATTTACACATGTAGGTCATTTCATTGTTATACACATTTGATATCATCATTTATCACATACTTCCATGACACTCTTGTCTGTCCGCTACAACTGCCAAGAATTAACGCGATTGGCGAAGCGTAGTGACAGCGGGCCAATAGAGA
>NW_019385572.1:119372-133662 GCF_000671375.1 Centruroides sculpturatus
TTACAGTACATGCATTCGTAAATTTAAATTACTTTTTTCTGTACTATATTAAAAACTAAAATTTATTTGTTTGTAAGCTTAAAATAGATCCTTATTAACCATATATTATTAAAAATGCATTAATAAATAAAATACAGAACTGGAAATGGTAATTTATGGTTTAGCCTAGTGACAAGTAGATTCGGAGACAAGTAAATTCGACTTATGTCGCCTCTCCTGGAACCAATTACCGATGTAAGGCGAGGTATACCTGTAATAGAAATGAAGAGAAAAGAATTTGTAAAACTAATACCCCCTGTAATAGGCTATAGCCTTATATGCAAATAAAATTTTGATTGATTGATTGATATTCTATGCTATAATTTGAAATTATTGCAATAGATATATTAAAATTGATAAATTTTACAAATATATTAATATAAAAATCACAAAAATAACCAATTTGCAGCATTAAATAGCAAGTTAATTTAATAAAAATAAAAGTATTTTTACCTAAATAGATAGGCTATGTCAATTAATTGTAGAGAAAATGAAGATATTCCAAAATAATGTAAATTTTAACTTAAATAATTCAGTTATATTTATTATAATTTATCAATTAATTGAACAGATATCTATTTAAGAGAGAGTATTTTTGATTTTTATAAAAATTTACTAGTTAGTTAACATTGCAAATTTGTTGTACTGTACAAATAGGCAGTAAACAAGAGACTCATCATATATTTGAATGTACAGCTGTCCCTTGATAATCCGACAGATATGGTACCAAAGAGGTGTCGGATTACCAAAAATGATTACATATTTGGCATTGTTTTGCTAGCAGTAGCCTACAATATTCCCTACTCCAACTCACAGAAAACAGATGAAATGTGTGTCATTGTGTAAGAATTGGATGGGGAGATTCACATCGCAACATGCTTATGTGCAAGCAGACACATAAGGGGGGACGGGTACCTTGACGGGAGGTGCGTTGGACTACTGAGCATGTCAGACTATCAAGGGACAGCTGTATATAATTTATTATCAAATTATTAACAAGAATTTAATAAATTCTTGTTAATAATTTTATAATAAACATTTTTAAGCTAACTTTTTACTCTATCAGCCTCAACTTGAGTGCTAATGTGCAATTACAGTATTATCAGTCATTTAACCAGAACTTCAAACATTAAATGTTAATAATTTTACTTAGTGTTTTGCTCTTATTACAAAAGTTTAAATTGCTAGAATTTTTACTTCAGTTAAGCTATTTGTTTTGCTACATTGCTCTATACACTAGCTATTTTTTAAAGATGCTACTACAAGAAACAGATGTGTAACAAGGAGGCAGGTATGCAACACTGGTTGAATTACTGTTAATTAATAATTAATAAATGTTCAAGTTATACAATTTTGATTGGTTTAAATTGTCCATTTAATGTCACATTCAATAAATTAGAATATCCATTAATTGCATTCTTATTTTCTTACTCTTTTAATGTTATCAGTAACAGATAAGTTCAAAGTGATTCAAAGAATTTTACTGATGAACAAAAAACACAATAAAATAAAGCTTAGTAATATTTAAATTATGTTTAAATACATATGATGATTTTTAAAATACATATTAAAAATATTTCAGTTATTCTATAATTTTTTTCTATTAAAATATAAAACTAAATAGTTTTTGATATTAATATTTTTATGTAAAATTTACAACAGGTTTTATTAAAATTGAGAAAATTATTATTTGTTTTTTTGTCAAATTCATTAAGCAGTAATTACAGATATTTATTTAAAATGAATTTAAAAAATTGTATTACAATTTTATTTTATAACAGTTGGTATTGAGAGAAAATGATTTAGTATGTCTTCCTAAAGAAGTTGGAGAGTTAACTCGTCTTCGAGAATTACACATTCAGTCAAANACAGATGAAATGTGTGTCATTGTGTAAGAATTGGATGGGGAGATTCACATCGCAACATGCTTATGTGCAAGCAGACACATAAGGGGGGACGGGTACCTTGACGGGAGGTGCGTTGGACTACTGAGCATGTCAGACTATCAAGGGACAGCTGTATATAATTTATTATCAAATTATTAACAAGAATTTAATAAATTCTTGTTAATAATTTTATAATAAACATTTTTAAGCTAACTTTTTACTCTATCAGCCTCAACTTGAGTGCTAATGTGCAATTACAGTATTATCAGTCATTTAACCAGAACTTCAAACATTAAATGTTAATAATTTTACTTAGTGTTTTGCTCTTATTACAAAAGTTTAAATTGCTAGAATTTTTACTTCAGTTAAGCTATTTGTTTTGCTACATTGCTCTATACACTAGCTATTTTTTAAAGATGCTACTACAAGAAACAGATGTGTAACAAGGAGGCAGGTATGCAACACTGGTTGAATTACTGTTAATTAATAATTAATAAATGTTCAAGTTATACAATTTTGATTGGTTTAAATTGTCCATTTAATGTCACATTCAATAAATTAGAATATCCATTAATTGCATTCTTATTTTCTTACTCTTTTAATGTTATCAGTAACAGATAAGTTCAAAGTGATTCAAAGAATTTTACTGATGAACAAAAAACACAATAAAATAAAGCTTAGTAATATTTAAATTATGTTTAAATACATATGATGATTTTTAAAATACATATTAAAAATATTTCAGTTATTCTATAATTTTTTTCTATTAAAATATAAAACTAAATAGTTTTTGATATTAATATTTTTATGTAAAATTTACAACAGGTTTTATTAAAATTGAGAAAATTATTATTTGCTTTTTGTCAAATTCATTAAGCAGTAATTACAGATATTTATTTAAAATGAATTTAAAAAATTGTATTACAATTTTATTTTATAACAGTTGGTATTGAGAGAAAATGATTTAGTATGTCTTCCTAAAGAAGTTGGAGAGTTAACTCGTCTTCGAGAATTACACATTCAGTCAAATCGCTTAACTGTACTTCCACCAGAATTAGGTAAGTGCTTCAATTTTTGAAACAGTCCTGATTCCCAGTAATTGTATTTAAATGTAATATAGTCTATGCATAGTGTTTTGTTTTTTAAATTAAGTATTTTGAATTTTTTTTAGATTATTCCATTTGTTTTTGTTTTTTTAATTTTTAACCTGTAAACAGAAACATAGGCCTCTACTACATAATTGGAAACATTGTTCTAGGAGACTTTGTATTTTTGTAGACTTCATATTCAGGATATTTGTTACTGTACAAGAGTTTTTGATGTTTTCTGGGCAATAAAAGAGCAAAATTATGATTATTGAAAACTAATTATCTAGTAGAAAAACTAGAGAAATTTATAAATAAATTATTATTTTTATTTGATTTTTTTATTTGTTATTGCATATATAATACAAACTTTTTTGCAGTACTTCAGGCAAATTGGTGTTATATTTGACAGAAGTTAGTTGGAAATACTTGTAGGAAGTTACATTGTTACATTTTTCAGTTCTTGGAGGATGGACAATTTGAAGATCCTCTTCTCAAGTTTCTCAATTGAAACTTGATCATCTGCTGCAGCAGTATTTTCGTATTTTGTATTGCCTGCTGTATTAATGCTTCATATCTCTAGGTTCATTAGGAATACTGAGCTGTCTTTAGAGATGTAGCTTCAACAGTGAGCCAAGCTTTTAACAAAATGGAATGTGTTGATGACTGGATTTTGCTTAAATTAAGCTTTTGATGATATACCAGTATTTGTTCATGGAATATCCATAATAAAGTGTCCTAAAATGAATAAATAGCTAATGAAACAACAAAAGTAGCAATTGAAAGCTATGAAAAGCACTTAATATGAAACATCCTATCTTAATTTTGCATTCAATACGTAATGCAAAACACCTACAATAAGACCTACACATTTTTAAAAAGCTCTACATATCTTGAAATAAACAGTCACACATGCATAGTGTAGGCAAGTGGCTAAGGTATTATGGAGAAGCAAGACAAAGCTTAAACAATGTTACTACACTGTAGCATGATGTAACAATAATCATCTCATAGACTTTGTTTAGAGATTAAGAATTATTTACTAAATTTATGATGATAATATAAATCTAAATAGAAAAATTGTTCCTACAAACTTTGAATGCTGATAAATATATATCAATCAGATAAAAAGTTTTAAATAAACTAATTTCAAAGTAAGTCTTATTAAATTTATAATAATATGCCAGCATATATGCAAATAATGACATTAGTTTTATTATTGTATGGTAGAGATGAATGAAAAGCAAAAGTATGAAATAAAATATCTTTATTAATTAGTAATGATTAATTATAAATAGTTGTGATATAGTCATAAAATAATGAATTCATATTAAAAAATCAAATTATGTGAAGAGTACAGCAAAGTAATTGATGCATAGCAAAGATACAAGTACTGTATAATACATGATAAACATATAAAGAATAGTTAAGTAATGAAGAGGCTAAATAAAATTATTATTATTATTATTATTTGTATATTCAAGTTCCAATATCAAGCTAAAAGTTCCAAGGTTCTGGGAAGAAAAAATTTGGTTATCACTATTCCCTTTATCTTCCCACCCCTTTGACCTTTAATCACCAAAATTTAATAGCGTCAATCTCCCTAATAAACAAACCTCCCTGCAAAATTTCAGAAATTTTTGACAAAAAGCACAGGAATTATTAAGCCTCAAAAAGGATGAACAAAATTGTGCCACCCACCCTGACACATCCATACATACAGAAATTACCCCCAGATATTTTTGCATTTCTCAATGTTTCAAGGTTCTGAGTCCAAAATGTAAAAAATCTTGGGTCATTTTTTGATTGATTGCCATACTTTTCTAGCTCTGTTATATAACAGAGCTGGGAAAGTAAAACTTGATATCAAATTTACAAAACTAGCATTAAAATTATGAAAAATATTTGTATAAAATACAGTATATCAGAATTCATTTTAAATATTTATATTGTACACATTTCTAATAATAAATCTTAATATTTATAAAACTCAAGTTTCAGAAAACTTTTTATTTTTCAAGGAAACCTAGATCTTTTAGGCCATCACTGTGTAGTGAGGATGGACAATAATCCTTGGGTTCCTCCTATAGCAGATCAGTTACAATTAGGTGTATCTCATGTTATTGAATATATAAGATCAGAAACATATAAGTAGTAAGTGTATATTACTAATTAATTAATTTATTAACTTTGTTTATCATAATACTAAAAAATTTATCTATTTTTCAGTCTGTTTGGTCGTCATGCTCAAGCTGGATCTCCTCCACCTCCAAAAACTAATGACAAATCTAAAAAAGTTAGTCGAAAAAGAGATCTTCCAAATTGAGATTTTCATCAACTGAGATTTGTTAATTCATCAAAAAAGAAGTGCCTAAACTTGAGAATTATATATAAAAACTCTTTAATAGATTTCTCTGGTATATTATGAAACATTAAGTCATATTCTAAGGAGCTTAATATTTAACATAAAATATATATTTTATTATTTAACAGTATATATATTATTAAAATTAAATAACCAATTTCTGGATTATATCAAGATTTTCCAATAGAAGATGTAGGATTTTAATTATCTGAAATGAAATGTGAAGCTTAATTACTACTATGTTTTGTAATTTAATTATTGGATTTGGACTAATTTCTTATATTGAATAAGATAATTATTTAAGTAAAACCAAATCCAAAATATAATTTTGGTAATTTTATAGCTGAAAAGTTGAAAGTGTTGTTGTCATTTTGGATGATCGCATTTATTATGAAATATGAAAATTGTCAAATATTTGTAAGATTTGAAATCACCAATATACTTTTTCTTTGTTCCTCTACACTCACTCTAGTGGTTGAATTTCCTTTCTTATTTTGCCATACTTGTTGTGTCACGCACTCCCCATAATGCTTTGTCAATTCTCGTCACCACTAACCTAAGGACAACTTCCACCCAATGCAAAAAGTTCTCCCCAAAGGCCTGTTCCAATCTGAGTTCACATATAATTTAAGGTAAAATGGAAATGACAGTGCTTTGACCTGACATATTCATTTTCTCTCAGCATATGCAAATGGTAGAGAATATTGGTAAAGTTGACTATCTTGTTGATTTTTGTATATAAAAGATTTATTTGTTACAATAATGTGTATTATAATATATATTGTTGAAGAAATATGAAATTAATATAATTTGCCATTTAATTCAATAAATTCAGGTTAAAACAAGTAATCAAAGAATAAACATGTTGCACTTGGTATCATTTAATGTTAATTTATTAGTCAAATTCTTTCATATTGATTTACTGGATAATTTTAAAAATCACTATTATTATGTAGTGTAGTTAATGCTGTTATTGTATAAACCACAGTTGTTTTATATTGTGCTGTATTAGGGAAAAGAAAGCATTGAGAAATATGTGTATATATTAGCATTTTAATTCTTATCTTTTTAAAATTTAAGTATTATTTCTTTTGATAGTGGGGTAAGGCCTCTAAAACACACTGTGTATCTTGGTGGAAAGAGCAGGTGGAATGACCCTTTGTTCAGGTACTTTGAATACTTTGAAAGTAGCACTTTCAGATAACCAAAGCTATCCGAAAGTAGCACTTTCAGATAGCTTTGTCGCCAGGAATAAAAACAAATACCCTTAGGGTATTTGTTTTTATTCCTGGCGACAAAAGCTGCTAAGAAAATCTCATATTCTGATCACTATGATTAGAGATAAAAATTTGTTAAGAAAATTTCCAGCACACTTTGGCATTGAAATAAAAAAAGTAGTAAATAAAACACTATTCAAGAACACGATACAAAATCACAAATCACCAAAAAAGGAATTATTAAACACAATAATTGAATATGTCACTTTTTGCAAAGTACTTAACCAAGAAAAGAAAAATCATCGTCAAATGCATTTCTTGAATAAGCTACAATTCTATCATTTTCTACAAATATCATGTTACTTAATGTCATAGCTACAAAATTCTTTGAAAATACTCATTCCAAAAGAATGAGTGTTTTCAAAGTCTTTTATATTTCAACTAAGACCAATTAGAAGATAATCTTTTACATTACATTCATTTGATCCAAAACTTCAACATAAGGAACCTCTTTATCTTTGCCACCTTGAATTATTTCTAACAAGGCATTGTGTGCAGATTCCTTTGTTGAGTTACAGTCACCTCGTTCGTTCCAGTTGAACTTGAATTCCCAAATAATGGCAAAACCATTATCTAGCATCCATAGGTCAATCAAGCCAGTTTTTGTCTTATCCTCTTTCTTNACAGATGGCGCTACGAGTACGACGCCATAAGTTTGCTTTTCTGTGAAAATGAACTAAAGCGGATCATCATCTATCTATTTATATAAATAAAAATGTAATGTTCGTTTGTTCCTACCGATTCCTTTGAAATTTTCACACATCGCTGCATTCGAATACGCACGTTTTTATATAACGTACGTGTCGAAATTCCCCCCACTGAAGGGAGATGGTTAGGATTAATTGAGGCTTACCGTCAGTGGCGTACCGTGGGTGTCAGCCGCCCGGGATGGAGGAAAATTTCGGCCCCCCTTATTTAGGTATTTCAATTTAAAAGACCAAAATTCAGTTTTGTCACAGAACAAGCAATGAAAAAATCGGTGGTAGTGCAGCGACCTGTTTAAAATAGTTCTATTGGATATTAGTGGTGTATATGAACGCGAATGAATCGTACAAGAAAAGGAAAAAAAAAGGTCAACAGGTTTCGCAAGAATTCCTCGGACGAAAAAGTTACTAGTTCACCCGGCGAGCCGATTCTCGGACTGTCCGGACGATAGCACTATCGCAGGCGCGATGCAAATATAAATTAGGATGTTTCAAATTTTTACAAGATATTATTATTATTTATTGTGAAATTTTGCCGCCCCCACTACGGTACGCCACTGCTTACCGTAAAGAACTTGGCTTCTATTATACTATTTTAGATGCGGTTTTTTGCGTTTTAATAGGGTACATCAACAGAACGTACACTAAGAAGGGATTGTTCGATATTCCTCCGCGGGGGAGAGGGACAGAATTAAGGCTTACCTTGAAGAACTTGGCTTCTATTATATTATTTTAGATGCGGGTTTTTGCGTTTTTTGATTGCGTTTTAATAGGGTACGTCAAGAGAATGTACACTAAGAAGAAATTTTCGAAAAATTCCCCCCCACGGGGGAAGTGTTATACATTTATAATAGATACATTTTGAGCCACAACACGTGGCGGTGTCTGCTAGTATTAAATAAAATGGATATCCCACATTTTTTTGACATTTTTGGGTTCAGATAGTCTCAAAATGTGGAGATTTGCAGAAAACCTGGAGGATCAAGTTTGATACAATTCTCTTATGTATATACATAACTGGGAAACTAAAAGGCAACAAATCTTTCTTCTTTATATACTGTTTTTATATTACTATTATCAGATATAAACTTTATGAAATCAAGATACTGTATTTAGAATTATTTATAAATAATAGTTTCTATTGTAATAACAGTANATAACCAAAGCTATCCGAAAGTAGCACTTTCAGATAGCTTTGTCGCCAGGAATAAAAACAAATACCCTTAGGGTATTTGTTTTTATTCCTGGCGACAAAAGCTGCTAAGAAAATCTCATATTCTGATCACTATGATTAGAGATAAAAATTTGTTAAGAAAATTTCCAGCACACTTTGGCATTGAAATAAAAAAAGTAGTAAATAAAACACTATTCAAGAACACGATACAAAATCACAAATCACCAAAAAAGGAATTATTAAACACAATAATTGAATATGTCACTTTTTGCAAAGTACTTAACCAAGAAAAGAAAAATCATCGTCAAATGCATTTCTTGAATAAGCTACAATTCTATCATTTTCTACAAATATCATGTTACTTAATGTCATAGCTACAAAATTCTTTGAAAATACTCATTCCAAAAGAATGAGTGTTTTCAAAGTCTTTTATATTTCAACTAAGACCAATTAGAAGATAATCTTTTACATTACATTCATTTGATCCAAAACTTCAACATAAGGAACCTCTTTATCTTTGCCACCTTGAATTATTTCTAACAAGGCATTGTGTGCAGATTCCTTTGTTGAGTTACAGTCACCTCGTTCGTTCCAGTTGAACTTGAATTCCCAAATAATGGCAAAACCATTATCTAGCATCCATAGGTCAATCAAGCCAGTTTTTGTCTTATCCTCTTTCTTAACAGTAACAGGTTTCTCGGGCCGGCATACTTTAAAGCCTGCTTTGAGCACTGTGGTGTACATCACACACTGTATTGTACTGTACATTCAACTATTTCCTGTCCTTTGAGATTCAAAAAAAATATTTTCAAATGCTTGTGGAAATCTTGTAAGACTTTGATAATCTTCTCAGCAGACTTCATTTGAAAAAATTTGGCACATTTCTTCATTGTCAAATTACCAATTCCACAAATTTCTACAGTGAAATTGGTGAACATTTTCTGAAACGCAATGAAAACTTCCAGATTGGGAACTTTCATGAAAATTCCTTTGCCTTGACAATGGACTCTTTCTTTGGCCATCAACCTCTCGGATAAGAGAGAGACATCCTTGATCCATGATAAATGAGAAAAGAATCTCATCATCAATCAGGTTACCACTAAGGAAGTTAGAGAAAGTTGATGCTAACAGCCTTGCTAAGGGTTTCAAAGGGATGGTGCCCCCTCCTGTTACCTTAATCATTTGTTCTAAAACATTACTGTTTCTAAGAACTTTTCCCAGATTATGCTAGAATGTGCCCAAAAATTGATCTTCTCGATCTCCGAAGCACCCAATTTCAAACGAAGTCTAACATAATGCAGAACAGACCATAAACAGCACAGAGTGTCAGATCTATAATAGTATCCATTGTAGAGACCCAATACCTCTCGTCAAACAGAAGCTTGTTTCTCTTTCTGCTCAGGGAACACACTTTCAAGAAGCTTAATAATCTTAATTTCCAAGACCATAAAATTCAACAAACCGATCATTATCATCTAGTAGCCATTTATAAAATGATGTTAAGATGCTCGGAAATACCAATGCTTTCCAAATAAGACACACCGGTAATCAGTGATCCTAAGAGGTCAACTGCACCAAGCAGGGACATTACTTCATTGCTGATCTCCTTTACTTGCTTTCCACTTTTACCAGCCAACAAGGCATTCACAGCAGGAGCATCAAATTCATCAACCAACAGGTACACTTTTATGCCATGGTGATTATGTAAATACTCTATCAAATTTTGCAACCCAACTATCACATTCCTCTGTTGGTAAGTATCACCATACCATGCTTCAAAATTTTGTTGTTCTGCCTTGACCTTTGATGGAGAGCCAGCAAATTGATTAGAATTCATCAGGTATGAAAATTCAACATAAGCCTCATATATGAAGTCTTTTAGATCACATTTTACAGTTTCAGTGGAAGTACTGTACAATCGAGGTTCTTAAAGTATAGATGTACAGTGGGGTGTCGTCCAAAATATTCTTTGACGAGGTCCATATGGTTCAGGATATGATATGTGAAAATGCTTGATAATTGTCAGATCCTTCTAGTTCCTTCAAATCCTTTGGTGTGCAAGAGATGCCTCTACCTTGTTCAATTTCAAAGCATTTGATCATATCTATGTTCAGAGATTTGCTGAAACATTTAGGTGCAAAAATGATCACATGTCACTCTTGGGTTTTTGACAGCAACTCTTTGATAAGCAAGGTTTTATCAACAAATCCAGTCCACATGACAGCTTCCTTGAAGTTATCCACAGTTGCATCAAAAATCTTTCCTTTCACAGAAACAATGCAAGCTCTGTCACTTCTTTCTGTTGCTTCCTGAGCTTCAGTATTTGGCACATGTTTCGGCATTTCTTGAGTGTTAACTGAACTAGATGTGCAGGCTACACTAGGATCCATATTCAGTCGTTTATTCTGTGACATTTGGTTTTACTGTTTGACATCTGGAAATTCTTTTGTTTTCTGGGGTATGAAATTATCTTCAAACATGTACACGCATCTTGTCAAATTTAAGTATTATATTAATTTTGCTTTCATGAATAATGAAATAATTTTCTGCCATCATTGACAGAAAAAGACAGATTAATTTCCATTTTCTATTGTTAGTCAAGTTCATGATCACTGCCACAATATGGAAATTATTAGTTTTGTTGTTGAAGTATTTTAAGATATATGAAACAAATGAAGATATTTTTATATCTAGTCTGAAAGTAGGAAAAAGCAGGAAGATTATAACTATTTTCAGTCTTATTTAGTAAAAGATATTCATTTAATTGTTAATTATTGAACTATGATGAACTGGCTTAAAACTTTCTAAGAAGGTTTTTATTTTACTATTTTTTAGTTTTAATGATTTTAAGTGAAGTTATGATGTAAATAATAACATATTTTATTTGTGAATAACTGTTAAGTTCTTGTAAGTGCCATTAATAAATAGCATTGAATCTCTCAGAAGTGCCATCCAAAAAATTATATTTTTTGAACTTATTTACTATAAATATTTCATAAAGTTGTAAAACTTATTTACAATTAAAGATATTTCATCAAGTTTAAAAAATTTTGGAAAATAATAATGAAAACTGGCAGCTTTCACATATGCATAACAATAAATATTTTTTGAAAGGAAATATTTTATGATTATGATAGAACGAGGTTTTTCAATAGCACAAGTTAATGTGTTGTTCTAGAAATGTAATTCAATAACTCTTATCTTGTTGATTCTATAATAAAATAATTATTATAAACTGCTTTGAGCACTGTGGTGTACATCACACACTGTATTGTACTGTACATTCAACTATTTCCTGTCCTTTGAGATTCAAAAAAAATATTTTCAAATGCTTGTGGAAATCTTGTAAGACTTTGATAATCTTCTCAGCAGACTTCATTTGAAAAAATTTGGCACATTTCTTCATTGTCAAATTACCAATTCCACAAATTTCTACAGTGAAATTGGTGAACATTTTCTGAAACGCAATGAAAACTTCCAGATTGGGAACTTTCATGAAAATTCCTTTGCCTTGACANGTATATAATAAAATAATCAAAAAAATTTTGATATTGTTAGTGCATTAGGAGAGCTGCATATTTTAATCATTAGTTAAAAATTTCAGATAATTGAAATCCTGCTTAAATTATTATTATGAATAAATAGAATTTCATTAAATCATGTAATTTAACTATGTATGAGAATATCTAATTATTCATATAAATCTGCTCATTTTAAAAGTTAAGATTTTACAAATTTTGTTTGTGTTGTTTATATTATCGTGTAATATAATATCTGTTTTTTTTAAATATAAATTATTAATATAAATTGTTAACACATGAAAATATAGATATTAAAATGTAGAATGTACATTTCTTCCAAATATCAAAAATATTTTGTATAAATAACTGTTTATGAATTGTATATGATTAAAAGAGAACTTTTTCTTGCTGAAAAGCTTAATATTGTGCATTCATAGATTCATTGATGATATACTTCTTGACAACAAAATAAAAATATGTGAATGTGAATATAGAACTTTTTAACAAGAAGTATTTTATTTATAATAAGGCAGTTACAAAATTAGCATTTTAAAAAGTATTATCAATAATCTTAATAATAATAATAATAAATTTAGCATCAAATAGAAATTTGTGATTATACTGAAAATATCTATGTAAAAATTATCATTAAAAACTTTGATAACAATTATTATGATCGTTTAATTAGTTAGACTTTCTTCATTATTGTTTTGCTTATAAATTTGTTTTAATGTAAAATTTAGTTTATTGATGTCTTTAGAACCATTAATCTTGTATTACTGCCATTTCAAATATATTCAAAAGTTTCATATGTTATGTCAATATAAGGCATATCAATAATCAGAAAATCAAAATATTTTCTATATATATGTTTTTATCTCTATTAATATTTTTATGCACTTTTTTACAAAGCAGTGTTTAATAAATATAAAATATATTTCTTTAAATAGATATTTTAAATTTTAAATTTATAATCTTAGAATAAATTACGATTTTGAGAATAAATGTATACAAGGTAACGTTTGATTCTAATAATTGTTACTTAGATGTTTCATATTTATTTATTTTCAAATTATAACATTCTTAATTCTGAGTTAAACCAGGTATGTCTTTTCATTCCATTTTTCTTTCTTGGAAAATATCAATTTTTTTGGTGAAATATTTAAAATATGGATTTGTTTTTATTACTTTTAAAGATGTCTGGTGTATTCAGTTTATTCTACTAAAAAAATATATATATAATGCTTTTTCTATAAAAATGATTTTAGTTTTTCTGGATTTGAAAATATGTTTTGGCACATTTGCCATTTTAATATTGTTAAACTCCATTGTTCTAAAAAAATTGGTGCTGTATATAAATATACTATTAAATATATTATATTTTTTTAAATTCAATTAAAAACTTTGTGATTACCTATTGTAAATACAGCATAGCAAATTAAAAATTACAAAACAAAAATTGGATAAAGTAGCTCATTTTATTTTGTATTCAAATAGTGGAATGAATTCTCATCTGGATATATTGTAAAATCTTGAATATCACAAAAATTTCTTTTTGTGTGTACAATTTTTAGAAAAATAAATTCTATAATTTTTATTGTGCTATATTTCAAATAAATCTTTAACTAAAAAACTCTTATACATATCTTCATACAAATAATTATTGTAAGAACGCCGATTGGGGGGGATTTTTATTCCCTACCGTCGGGATGGTCTAAGGTCTTAGCGTATGTGGGTGGCGGTTTGTAAAGGCAGCAAAGACAAGTGTTTACAAAGGTAAACCGTTTATTTCGGACGAATATGCTTACACAATTTTCAGGCTTCGGTGCTGGTCTTGCGTTGTTGAGAATTTCGGTGGTGATCCGGTGCGTCGTCGTAGGGGCCCCTGGACAGTGTTGAGAAAAAAAAAGTTCGATGTCTCGAAAGTCGATGCACGAAAGATGAAGATACACGAATACAACAGAAGTATAGGTGGAAGTCTTGGTGGAAGTAGAAATCAAGTAAAAAAGTCCCGCTGTCCTTGAATTTTGCGTTTTTATCGGATTTTTGCGATCGACTCCTTGTCAATTGGATAGATCTTACATCACTGTTTTCCAATTGGTCATCCAGGTGTAAATGGAGCTTCGTTAAGTTCGTGGAAAAGGTCGGCTGGAGATGGTTTATCCGACACCATCTTTTCGAATCTGATCGCGTTTAATTGTTGACTATGACACCTTCGCTCATCTAGACATTTTTTTTT
>NW_019385572.1:134861-185143 GCF_000671375.1 Centruroides sculpturatus
CGGGGCGGAGGGAAATTTCGGCCCCCCTTATTTAGGTATTTCAATTTAAAAGACCAAAATTCAGTTTTGTCACAGAACAAGCAATGAAAAAATCGGTGGTAGTGCAGCGACCTGTTTAAAATAGTTCTATTGGATATTAGTGGTGTATATGAACGCGAATGAATCGTACAAGAAAAGGAAAAAAAAAGGTCAACAGGTTTCGCAAGAATTCCTCGGACGAAAAAGTTACTAGTTCACCCGGCGAGCCGATTCTCGGACTGTCCGGACGATAGCACTATCGCAGGCGCGATGCAAATATAAATTAGGATGTTTCAAATTTTTACAAGATATTATTATTATTTATTGTGAAATTTTGCCGCCCCCACTACGGTACGCCACTGCTTACCGTAAAGAACTTGGCTTCTATTATACTATTTTAGATGCGGTTTTTTGCGTTTTAATAGGGTACATCAACAGAACGTACACTAAGAAGGGATTGTTCGATATTCCTCCGCGGGGGAGAGGGACAGAATTAAGGCTTACCTTGAAGAACTTGGCTTCTATTATATTATTTTAGATGCGGGTTTTTGCGTTTTTTGATTGCGTTTTAATAGGGTACGTCAAGAGAATGTACACTAAGAAGAAATTTTCGAAAAATTCCCCCCCACGGGGGAAGTGTTATACATTTATAATAGATACATTTTGAGCCACAACACGTGGCGGTGTCTGCTAGTATTAAATAAAATGGATATCCCACATTTTTGGGTTCAGATAGTCTCAAAATGTGGAGATTTGCAGAAAACCTGGAGGATCAAGTTTGATACAATTCTCTTATGTATATACATAACTGGGAAACTAAAAGGCAACAAATCTTTCTTCTTTATATACTGTTTTTATATTACTATTATCAGATATAAACTTTATGAAATCAAGATACTGTATTTAGAATTATTTATAAATAATAGTTTCTATTGTAATAACAGTAACTTATATATCTATGTATTTAGAACTTTTTAAATATTTCCAAATCCTATTGATAATTAAATATTTCGTTAAAATATAATTTTTGTAATTGTTTTTAAAATGATAAACATCATTTTTTAATTTGCAATCACATTTATTATTAGTTAACTGTACAAAATTTTCATTTCCAACACCAGCATAAAAGAATTAAAGTTTACTAAAATTTTTAAATCAAATGAAAAGATTCAAGGTAACTAAATACCTTTGAATAAACAGGAGTTTTAGCAAATTCCTGGAATCCACGAAGTGAACACAATATGGCAAGTAGTTGTAGTTTGGTGTAATAGTTAATTTCTTCATAAGTTTCTAAAAGTAGAAAGAAATCCAAGATTTTTGCAGTTAGATTATTCCAAATTGGAGTTTGTAATATATTAGGTAAAACTGCAGGTAAAACAGATAGTAATGATTGTTTATTGTCATAAAAATTAATCATATAGGTCATTTGTATCCCTGAATAACTTAATATTGAACATGCAAAAATACTTAATAAGAAATCAATTTGATCAGATGTGGATGAATGTTTTATTGTTGTTATAATTCTATTCATTATTTCCAAAAGCCAGTCAGCAGCCACTTTTTGTTTTGAAATATTTTCTTTAATATCTATATTTTGATGAATAAAAAAGTTCAGAAATTTTTTGATAATTTGATGTCTTATTTGATCATTTGAATATAAAGCTAGATCTATACAAAAATGTAAACTTGCAAGAGTTAACTTATCTTTTTTCAATAGTTCACAACATAAAACTATTGCAGGTAAGGCACTCACATTTTTAATTATATTTTCTAACAATTCTGAAGGAAATTTCAAAAGACAATTACACATAGTATTTGTCAAATTTAAATGCTGAAATAAATCAAAATGCTTTTCGAATGAATTATTAACTATATGTGTTATCACATCTTTTAATATTTCATTAATACTTTCATTTTGATTTTTAGAAATTGCTTCATATAGTGCATTAAGAACCATTGCTCCATTTTCCTGTAATTGTTTCTCTGTTAAGAAAACTGGGACAATAATAGATGAAAAAAATAAATTTAGTTTAGTAGCAGGTAAACATTTTAACAAAACAGGAAGTGAACATACCAAGAACTGTTGACATTTTATAGGTAATGAATTGAATTTAAGTGGTGTAGTTAATGTGGAAAGTGATAATGCAGCTGTTGATGATGACGATGATTGGGAAATAAATATTTTTAAACATTTGTTTATGGTATCATCGTTGCTTTGAAGAAGAGGATTAAGAACTGCTGTCCATGAGATTGGAGGAAAAGGTTTTGAATATTTTCTGCCTAGCACATTAAGACATAGATTGAGATGGTTGATAAGAGATTGATGTTTAGCAGATTTCGATATAAATCCTATAATGGCCCTGAGTAAATATTTTTCATGCAAATATAAATAATTTGTTGGAAGGGATGATGATGATATATATCCACCACTTATACTATACAATTCTCCTAATAACCATGAACTAGTATTTTGTAAGACCACATCTTTTGGTTTTTTAAATAATCTCATCATTAATTGAATCATTTCACTTATTTCTTTTATATTAGTTTCATTTTCCAAATCAAATACACATACATGGTTAAATTTTGTAAATAAAGAGCTCAAACCTCTCAAAGCAGCAAGTTTTTGTAAGTTTGGTTTTTCTTCTGATGATAGTATATTCATCCAATTATTTAAAAGTTCCATTCTTTTCTCTGAAACAAATTCATATCCTAAGTTTGTTAACATACCAACAAATGTACCTATAGATACAGCTATACCACTACTTTGTGATTGCTCTTTGTGACAATTGTCAATCCATGAAAAGAATTCTTTACATTGTTCAAATGTTATGATATTAGCATGCATTGCAGAGACAGTAAGCATAACAGTACATTGACACAAAATATCATAAGATAACGATAATGGATCTGCTTTCTGTAACATATTAATATAAAATTTCCATATATTCTGGGTATAATTTTTAATGGAATCATCATCACTTTGATATAATGATAAGATAGAAAGTGATAAACCAATTATGGAGCCAGGCATCAATTCTTCATTTTCTTTAATGATGTCTTCAATTCTCTTAATTGTTTTTAAACACATTTCTGTTTGACCCACATTAGCTACAGACTGCAAAAATAAACCTAAACCAATTCCAGAATGTAACTGTAAAACTGCATTTGCTTTGGGTGATAATTGTTCTAATAATAAATCTGAAATAATTCCAATACAATCATAACCTGATCCCATTAAAAAGGGAACTAGGTGAAAAAAAGATGTAGCAGTACATCCACGTAACACAGAACTTCCAAAACCAGACTTCTTTCCATGAACCAATAACCAACCTATGACTTCTGAATTTGGCTTCCTTGAAGGATCTAATATACATATCATAGTTTCTGTAATTTTCAGAATAAATTCAAGATGATGTTCTTCAGAATTTTCCAATTTATAGCATTTTGCAGTATTTTCATATTTCCAAAAAGAAACTGCCAATCCCACAACTGCCATTATAGCATTTGCTGGTGTTGAAGGTTTCTCTTTGGATTGTCGTTTAATTATTTCTAATAAATTTTCTCGAACAGCTGTTAAAATTTCTTTTCGATTTTCTGTTTCAGTATTTTTATTTGAATCTTTCTTCTCTAATTCCTCACTAGCAAACATTCCTTCAATACATGAGAAAAATGCCCTATCCATGAATGAATTCCATGCAAATGACAATAATACACATTGCCACCATTCTGAAATATCAATTGTGATATCTTGAAGTAATGCTTCTAATATTTGTTGATAATAATTAGATTGGGCTATCAATGATTGCTTAGTAGGTAAACCATACTTATCAACTTCTACAGGTGGATGATAAGATAAAAGTACACCAAGAGCTAAATTACTTTGTAAAATTGGCTGACGATTACTACTATACTTCATGCACAAAAACTGAGGAATCTCATCTATTATATTATCATGCTTTGATGGTTTTGCTGCCATTTTTGCTGAATGATACACACTTTGAGGTAAATCATCAATCTCAAAATTTAACAATCCTACTAAGAATTCTTCATATCCTTTAAGAATATCTTCATCATTTATTGATTCTAATAAATCTGTAAAACAAAAACCAGGAACATACCCAAGTCTGTCTAATGGATCTTTTCCCAAATCAAGAGGTGAAGATGCTTTTGGTGAAATAATATTTTTTGTAGCAACATTTGGAAGTATTTTCAAATGATGGAATTCAATTGGAAACTTTCCTAAAGCTTCATAAGCAGCAGAGATACTAACAGGATTATTTTGTTTACTTACATGTTTCCAGAGCATACTTACAACTTCTGTCATGAACTTTTCATATGAGGATGACATCACCCTCAGTTCAGGAGCAAGACTTAATAATTTATAAAGATGCTTAAGAACTAATGGCCTTTTATCATTAGTGAGTTTTCTTGCAAGTGTTTTCCATGCACTTTTTATATCAATTTCTCCAGCTTTACACAAGTAAAATATACCATTTAATGCTAAGGCCACAGCAGGACTACTGGCATCACTTGTACATTTATTAAAAATATCTGACATATGCTTTAGTATAAAAATACCAAAGTTTTGAGGATGAGTCTCACATATTTCTTTCATAGCAACAGCTTTAGCAACTAATACTTTGTCACAGGAAGAATTTGTAGAATCTTTAATTTCTTCTTCAAGAAGTTGTTTAAGATAAGGAAAACATCTAATTTGCTTTTTCCAGAGCAGGATCATTAAATGAATTCCTTCAGGCTTTAATTTATGATGATTGATGAAGTATTGTATAGTATTTAGAATAACACCAATAGAATAATTGTGTGTTGCTAGACTAGGTAGAGATTCTGTAATAATTAATTGAGTATTGGGATCATGTTCAACATTAAGTTTATACAAAAATAATGATAATAATGACAATGACTGGCTTGGTTCAATAACTGCAACATATTTTAAAACATCAAGATATTTTCTAAATAATGATAACTGTTTAACATTTATGAACATATTACATAATATATTTAATAAAAGAGGTTGAACAGAATTTGATGATTTTATAAAAGCTGAGATTTTATCAATCCATTCTTCTTGATTATTAATTTCATCAAGAGTAGCAATAAAATATACACTATTTACAATTTCTGAAATTAATGGATTGAAACTGCAAATCAATAAACATTTCTCACTTTCATTTATCCAATATTCTATATTATGATTCAAAAATTTACACATGAGAGTTCTTTCAATTATTAAGAAAATCTCAGCAGCAATGCTTTTTATATTCTGTATTGAATCATCATATTCTCTAGTTAAAACATTTAATATTGGTAATATTAACATTCCCAATATAGAAGCTGAAAAATTATTTTTGCAATCAACTGGTGAATCACTGTCAAATTGTACATGAAAATTTTGCAACTTTAATACAAGTTCTCCAAAAGATAGAATATGATAAAGATCAGAATCTACCACACAATCAATAATTACAGATAAGAAAACAATACATGCATTTTTAATATAGAAGCTAATATCTTTTTCGACAACTAACTTTTTACAAACTGTTACAATATTTATGATATTGAAGCCATAATCAATAGCATCTTTGCAAACAGATAGTGTTATCAATAAGAGCATTTCTTTTTCTACCTTAGTTGCACATTGAGTATATTCAGATAATTTTTCTATTAAAATAATCAATTTTATCAATTCAGTTTTAGTTTTTGTTTGTATAAGTGGTAAGAATGAATAAATAAATTTTATGTTATCAATATTTGAAAATAATTCATAATGAATATTGATATTAAAGAAATCATCACAAGACTGCAACGGGTTCAACAAAATATAACACAGCAATGGTTTAGCTAACTGAAAAGGATATTCTTTGTTATTCAAGATATGTTTTATCCACTGTAAAATAAATGGCCAGGATTCTTGCTTTTCTCTTAGAACCGATATAAATGGATGAACTGGAGAAGAAAACGAATAAGGACATACGTATCTTTTATTCAATCTTTCTTGTTCTGCAGCCTCAAATAACAGAATTCTACCAATAGCATCAATAATAGGTCCAACTTGCTTTGCAGATAGAATAGAAGCGTTGAATTCATCTATAGCCTTGGAAGGATCTAGTTTACCTTTAATCGTTAAATAAGTTAATGCTTTGCAACATAATTTACTAATTATAGGCGATTCGTCTCCGCAGTTATCCCACAAAACGGCCAATTCTGGTATTTGTTCATCCAAAACATTTTCTTTTAATAAATCGTCCACAATTTTGGTAATTATTCTTGTTTGAAATGAAACATTATTAAACTGTACTTTCCTATAAAAGTTTTCTTTCTTAGCTTTTAATTTATTAATCGAAGACATGTTAGTTATTAACGAAATTCAATATTCCCACGCGAAAGCAGACATTTTTATTTTAAACGCCCTCTAGTAACTAAACTAGTCACGATGATAAAATTAATAAATTTTTAAGAATTTAGTATTTATTAGCTTATATTAAATTAATAAAACTAATTCAAAAATATTAATTAAATTAATCGAGTAAAACAAAATAAAATATAAAAGCCAGCTTGTAATAACTCATTTCAAAATACGTTGTAAATTATATAATAAACGAGCAATTATTTATTGTGACATGGTCACAATGCCGGGTTGCAATTTTTAATCATATTTTTCATTTATTTAACTTAAAATACAGTATTATAAAGTACTTAAAGTACTGTATATGCTCTCCACCTCAAATTAGTAGTAGCTTGCCCCTGTATATCATACTTTTCCTTTAACAATAGAGTCGTGCCGGTCTAACACTTTTTACGGAAAAAATTTTGAATTAAAAAAACGGTTTGCATCGGACCTCCCAAAAGTAAAATAATAATTGATAGGCTTAAAAATCCAAATTTTTAAAGATGCTTCTTCCAATCTTTCACTACTATAAAAGTATTTCATTTTCATATGCAGGAATGAAAGTATGTCAAGGACTTAATTTTTTTGTTTTCGTGAGAGGAACGGGATCCGACATATCCGACATATCACTACCCGAAAAATTCCTGGGGTCTTTTTATCTCGGGTCTCCCAGAGTGGTAGGCCAAAGTGGAACTATAAATAATGAAAGGACAGAGAATAGTCAACCACTAAAGCTAATACTTGTGCTCGCAGCATGATGGTCATCAATCACATTGTATATATATGAAACTCATTACGGAGCCCTAAAGTCATTAATTTAATTTTTATGTATTTTTATGTATAGTATTAATTTCATTTTATGCAAACAGATGAGCTTTGATGTGCTATATTTCATGTTCGGAATGCTTTATTTCATGTTTATTTCATGTTCGGAATGCTTTAGGGTTTCGTAATGGGTAAAATAATTATTTTCATTGACAAATCTTTGTGTTTACTATTCGTTGTGTTCGCATCTACATCCATATCTACATATAACCTAATCTATACATTGACTGCAATAAATTCACCCGGCCGCCCCATAAAGGTTTGACCGAATCTATAATGGGCTTGCTACAGAAAAGGCTTCGCAGTGCCTGCAGGCGGAGAGTTTAAAAAATACATCTTTACTAATAATGTTTCGACAATCGACTGCCGACGATTTCTATTTAATACTGTTAAAATATGCAAACTTGGATTCGTCGAGTGTTAGTTTGAGTATAACATCCGAGTAAAAGTGAAAAGACTCCGCGAGTCCAAGTCCGAGTAATCTGAATGGAAATATCCTCAATTAACCATATATTTTTTATTTATATTGCTTGAATTAAAATTTATTGGAGATATGCTCCTGGATTCTCCAGCAGCAGCGCCCAAAGACTATGAAAAAGGAGGCATAAATTATAAAAAAAAAGGCATCGTGCATTAAGCAAGGAGCTTCAAACGCTATGATTCAACGTCCGATCAGCGCTCTTACAAAATGGCGCTGGTTGCATTCGGGACTAACTTTGGCCTTGAAAACAAAGAAAGGGGATCAACAAACAACAAAGTTGCATTGGTCAATGGACAAACATCGTTTATTAGTTTCTTTTATTTTTACAGAATAGACTAGAAGTCACAAATTTTCTGATGTTTGGGTCCCCTTGGGAATTAGGAAAAGGGAAAAGGGGAAGCACGAGCCCCAATGTAGCGGCGTCCCTGTTTGCCAGTGTTAAATAATGGCAAATCAGAGATTAATATATCTTATAACATATTAGTGAAAGTGTAAAAGTTTGCACTATCCTTTGTGCGAAATAACAGTAAAACAATTTCTATTGTTATGTTGCAAAAGAAAAAAGAGTTGCAATTAATTAAAAAAATGTAATTAAAGGTTCAAAAAATGCAGGCCAAAAATAATACAAAATAAAATAAATAAATAAATAATTATTAAAAATAATTATAAAAACTAAAACTAAATTAATACTAATTAAATTAACCTAAAACTAATAATTAAGTTTAAAAAGAACAATTAAAACTGTGGCCTTTACTCCAAAACCGAAACCGAAACTAAAATAAAATAAAATCAATTAAAAGTTAAAACAATGTTTTTTTAAAAACCGTTTAAAAGTTGTTTCGAAATTTTCAAACTGTAAATAAAGTTAATTTTTAAATTTACGTTGTGTGCGGCGGTGATGGAACATTTTGCTTTTAATGTACTGTACAGTACAGTACTGTACGTACAGAATACATATTATAAATAAAAATGTAATAAATCTCAAAAATTAATTAAGATAATAAAAATTTTAACAAATTTACCGATTAAAAACGTAAAATAAACAGTGTCAATGTATTATCAAAAACTCGTATCGACACTCCAAACTCTCGTGTACTGTACAGTACGTAAGAAAACTTCGTACCTTTGGCAACATTGAATATACTACAAAATTGAGGCAATTAATAAAGATAAGAAAAGTTCGACCGCCTTCAATACTGACGTAATCTTCGTATATAATTAACATATGAAGATTGCGTCTCTTTTGGGGACTGGTGTTGGTCGGATAACTGAAAAAACGGATAACCGAAAAGTATGAAAAAATACATTATTAGTATAGTACAGCGATTCCCAACCTGTGGTACGCGTACCCCTAGGGGTACGCGATAGGTTGTTTAGGGGTACAGAAAAAAGTTAGTTATTATAGCAGAAAAAATAATATATTATGTATCACAAACTAATAGTATTAAAAAATTATTAGGTAAAATATGTTCCTTGCAACAATCATAACTTTTTATACATTTTTTCATTTATTTTTTTTTCTTTAATTTAAAGTTACAATATGTAAAATTAACAATACAGGTACTCACTAAATTTCTTAAATGAGGGGTACAATCTAGAGATATGACATGTCACGGGGTACGCTAATGAAAAAAGGTTGGGAACCACTGATATAGTATATTAGTATATCTCATGTAATTAGTATACAGTAGAGTCTCGAAAACTCGGCACTCGATAACCCGGCAGTCCGGATAACTCGGCCACACCCTGGCAGGGCAAAAAAATCCTTCATTTTCATTATAGACAGCTTTATGCTTCATAAAGTATTTTTCTGAGGTCTGTCTTATCAGGTAAATTAATGTACACAGTGTATTCATTAATTTTCATTTTCATGTAGTAAAGGCTCTATGCCTTCACAAAGTACGTACTTTTCCTTTGTTTAAGGGTATTTGGGCAGTTCATTCTCTGTTATATTCTCAAGTAAACAATACATACAAGTACAGTACAGTATTTTCTGAGGAAACACTCATACGTATTTTTTTAACCCCATTCCCGATAACCCGGCATTTTCACAAACTTGGCCACCCTTCGGTCCACATTAGGTCGAGTTTTCGAGACTCTACTGTATTAGTATATTGCTATTAACCTACTTCGCGTTGATTTTTCATCGATGTTAAGCCTAACAAAATTTTTTTAAATAATAATCGTCGCTATTGTGTCGTTAAAAATTATTTTTAAATTATTTTATTGCTTACAAACAAACAACCACTCATAATTAGAAAATTAAGCCTCGTTTAAATACTGGCATCCCTTTCATGATCGAGCCAGTGTTGCCAGCTAAAACACCAAAAATTTAACGAAAATAATATTAAAGTAGCCAAGACATAGCCAAACATTATAGCGCCGCATCACCAGAGGACATTTGAATTTGCCGACTAGAACGCGGTCAGTTAACCGATGTGAAGGTTGATCGGAAGTCGGATAATCGATGCTCTACTGTATTCTAATTATTTTATTTTTATTTTTTTCGGAAACCTTAATAATATTCTATCGAACGAAAGATTTGATGAGAAATTTCTACGTAAGACTTTAACCGTTGAAAGCTTGTTTACCTTTATCATTAATTATTAAAAACTAAATTTCAACACATTCTCAATAGTCTAGCAAAGGGTCGACAAACCATAGCTCTGGAACCACACGTGCGTGATTCTTTGAGAATTACCAATGGTTCTCGATGCCCACTCTCTCATTAGATGGAGATAAGGTAGTTTCACTGATAAGATAAATCAGCAGCCAGTAATGCGCATTACGATGTATACTACGTCAGATTTATATTCTGTATTCGTCGGTTAAAAACAAGATAGTACAGCATTTTTTCATTAATGGCCATCTGCTTTGTACCATATAATCAATTTTCTAGGGATCGCGTTTAAAAATCATGTTGTTAAAGGAGTTCTTATGTAGTACAGAGTTAAAGCTGTACTACATAAGAACTCCTTTACATTAATTAGATAAACGAAGTTTTTCATAATACAGTAAAACGAAACGGTTATGAAATGAAAAAGCACGACTTGACAGTATGATAAACAACAGAATTAGCTTTAAACGCGGTATTAATAAAAGAATTCTGAACTGCAATGATCAGGAAAAAAAATAAAAATAAGTGAAATGTTTGTGGCGTAGTAAACACTAGTATTGTGTTTTATTCCAAAGACACATGACAAATTTTCCATCAAATTCTCCATCCTTTATTAGTTGAGTCGACAACTAATAAAGGATGGAGAATTTGATGGAAAATTTGCCATGTGTCTTTGGAATAAAACACAATACCAGTGTTTACTACGCCACAAATATAAAACAGGACACGGTTTCAAAAAACAAAAAAGTGAAATGTTAATAAAAGTACTTGAAAAAGTAATAATAAATGAAAAAAGTGATAGTGTAAAGAGAATTACAGCATTTGGTAACGAAGTTTCGTTACCAACTGTGCCTTTATGCTGTAATCTTAGAAAGGATGATTACATATGGTACTTAGGAATTTTTCTTTTATTTTTAACAGGGCGGTGGAGTCGGAGTCGGGGGATTTTTGAAGACTCCAACTCCTTTTTACTTTCCCAACTTGTTATGTATATAAAAAACGAAAAAGTATTTAAACTTAATGAATATTTTACTCGTATTAACATTCACAATCTTATAATCGAGATGGATTATTAATAATAATAGAGGAGAAGGTGGTATTATGGAACCCCAATCACATTTTAGTGAATTGTAAACAAGGTATCATAACTACACCCACATTTTTTGTGCAGAAAGTACTGGTAACTAGTGAACTAAATGTTCCTAATTGGATTTTTCGCTAGTGTAATTATAAGTATGGTTTTTGAAGGCTTTTGTACAAAACATCCGAAAGTAGGCTTAGAGAAAATCGGGTGGTAATACGGAACCTTACTGTATATTTTCAAAAAAATGCTTTAATGTAGCCAAAAACAAATAGGAAAGAACAAAAAATATTAAATAATTACCAAATTATTTACTCCAATGTATTTTATCGCAAAAATGCTTTTATAATAGAAAAATATAACCTCCATCAACAATATATATTCCAGCAGCTCTTTTTCGATATTCTCGGGAAGAATTGGCTTTCTACTTAGTGTATTTTTCACAAATTGCTCTGGAGGAATGTCTGCTTGCAAATAGAAAGTTCGGAGGAGTTGAGTTCCATATTACTGTAAAAGCACCAAAATGGGGTCCGTATTTCACACATCGCATCTTGAATTAAGTTATGTCTGTCAAGACCAAAATTTAAAAAACGTGAACATCACACAGATTAAACGTGACAGTGACCCTTAAGTCTCTGGAACGGAATACATGCACCAGTGAACCTACAACTACACGATTTATATTTTAAAAATAATTAAATTCACTTAGAATTCAAAACTTGCGAATTTTGAAAAAAACAAATTTGCTGATTAAATGCGGACAACCGTTTAACTGAAATAAAATGGGTTTTCCCCTTGCTATGGATGTCTGCCTAGTTCAGTTCAGCTACATTCCGCTACAGTTCGCCTTTATTATCAGTTCGAAATGGGGTGGTTCCATAATACCCGCAGTGTTCCATAATACCACCTTCTCCTCTAATAATAATAATCAGAGTTCAAATGGTTAGGAGTTGAAGGTTGAAATTTGGTACACAGTTAGGATACGTCATGAGAATGTACACTAACTTGTAAGAAGGAATTTTTCGAAATTCCTCTCGCGGGGGAAGAGGAAGAGGATTAAGGATTACCCCGAAGAATTCCGTTTCTACTGTATTATTTTAGATGCGGTTTTTTGTGTTTTTGCGAAAAATCGAACATACTTTTAGACCCATCTAAAAATTTTCTAATTAGTTTCAGAAGAAGGGAACCTAATTCTTGCACACGGTGAAAACGGATAAGATCGGCTATAACCTAATAAGCTTAATCTTCGTTATCGTTACTCTTTGCCCGAGCAGCATCTGGATGGCTCATTTGCTAGTTTATATATATGTTACAGTCAAAACCCGTTTTTAGTTAGAACGCGTTTTAACTAGTTGAAACTAGTTTATACTGAATGTATTTGTTAAAACCCGTTTTGTCTAGTTAAAACTAGTTTTAACTCAAATTCATTTTTGACTAGCAGTAAATTCTAGTTTTAACTAGACAAAACCGGTTTTGTCTAGTTAATTTACTGCTGTACATGTTTTGACTTTAGATAAAACTAGTTTTAACTTTTAACATTAGTTAAAACTAATTTTAGCTACATAAATATGTTTGGGGGAAATAAAGTTATGTATAGTGATTCGGCGGAAGATGCCTAACATTTTGCTTATGAAGAAAATTACAGCGCTAATTTGAGTTTAGGAGCCCTCTAATGAAAATATCATATTCTGGAGTATGTCTTTCAAATAAAAGTTTGGAGTTTATTTTAAAAAATTCTATACTGTGTTTGCAATGACGACTTTTTCACTGTCTGGCATTTTAAGCATCTCACCCCAAGTATCTGGGTGAGATGCCAAATGCCATTAGGGTAAGATAACAAATATAATTGCTTAAAATTAATTTTTGAATTTCTTAACCAAATTTAATTTATTGCATATGTAGTACAAAGTACTTCATAGTAAGTATAACAGCACAGTATAAGTATTGTTAAGTTTCCGCCCGTTCTAACGTGTTCTATAGCTAGCTGAAAGCTTTTTTCAGTCCAAAAACTTTTTTGAGAAGTCCTTATATAATTTCTATGCATATCCTGCAATAAAACGAGAAAACAAAAGTTTATTAAAAATAGGCATATTGGAAATCAATTAACAAAAAATAGGCACGTTACCCCAAGAAAAATGTGGCATATTTTCCATTTGTTGGGGTAAGATGCCTAGTAGAGTCACGTGCTCCAGCATGTCCGATCGGGATCGGCGGTAGCTGACAATGGAAACTTTAGAACCTTAACTACATCACACATTAATTGTTTTTAGCAATTTTTAATAAATTCCATTTTAACTTTTAGTTTAAAATTATTCTAGAAACATTTCACAACAAAAACTTCGTTCTTATCTAGCTTTTATTCTTCTCGGATGTAGAAAATGAAGTAACGGTAGCCAACTACAGCTTTCCGCACTCAATATTGGCCCAACGATTCATCATACAAATACATGACAATATGTGACGTCACCGTTTGAAAATATCAAAAATTAGGCATCTTCCCCCGCTTACCATCTTACCCCGAATCACTCTATGCGTTGCAGTCAAACCAGTTTTTAGTTAGGATGCGTTTTCACAAGTTAAAACTAGTTTATACTGGATGTCTTTGTTAAAACCCGTTTTGTGTAGTTAAAACTAGAATTTACTGCTAGTCAAAAATGAATTTGAGTTAAAACTAGTTTTAACTAGACAAAACGGGTTTTAACAAAGTCATTCAGTATAAACTTGTTTCAACTAGTTAAAACGCGTTCTAACTAAAAACGGGTTTTGACTGTAACATATATAACTCGTATCTACCATCAAAATTAAGCTTGAGTTCTAATATGAGTACAGACAGAAAAAGAAATCTTACAAAACTAGTAGCCCGGGACGCCCCCTAGTGGGCGTTCTTTACAAATTCCTATGAGGCACGATTCCTTTGACTTTTTTGTTCCTATCAATATGCTCTACAGCTCTGTTAAAGTCCCAATCGCGTCATACGGATCTAGACTTCTATCTATTAAACATTCTATAAATACTTTAAAATAGTTTAATTTGTTTATTTACCTTCGCTTGTAAACCTCGATTTTAAATGTATCCGCCATTTTTCAACAAATTTCCCGTGAGTCAATGCGCGTCGTGCACTGAGTCACGAGATGTTGTAAACGTGCGGCGCAAGGTTAATGAAAGCATATAATAATTATTTATACCATTCTGTGGTATAAATAATAAATTCATATCAATAATAAATTCCTATTACAAATAAAAATAATTTATTGTTAATTTAAAATCATCGCTAGGGAGCCCCTAGTGAGCGTTTTAGGTGATTGATACAGTTACAGTTGCGACAATGGCTTATATATATATATATATAGGTTTGAAGATGATATTTAGTATTTACTATGCACTGGAAAAAATAAATCACATTGACCACTCTTCAAGTTTAGATGTTAAAACGGCAATACTGCATTATCCAGGATACAACATTGATTGTCACAGCATTGCCATCAATCACGTTTCGGTAGAGCGTTTATTTTCCGCTCTTAAAATTATTAGAGAGGTTACGGCCGACGTTTTCATCGCGAAAACGTGTACGTCGGACGTTCAGCGCCGTCTTCCTGTGAGCCTAGAAGTTTGGCAATGGCGTTTGGAACGTCAGTGGAATCATGCTCGACGTATATGCTGGCTCGCCATTGTCAAACTTCTAGGTTCACAGGAAGGCGGCGCTGAACGTCCGACGTACACGTTTTCGCAATGAAAACGTCGGCCGCAACCTCTCTATTAAATATGATTTAAGAGCTTCGGTGAATGCTAACTTAAAGTGATTTTTTTATGTAAGGAGTAATTCAGTTGATAACAGAGATAAAAATTAATAATCAACATGGCAAAATAAGCAACCTTTCTCTTTACCAGTCTAAATGTTATATTTCTCATTCTTGACTTAGTTTAATGTATTTGTATACTTACATATATTACCCAATATACTCGTATATTACGTACTGTACAACATTTTTATTAAACTAATTTGTTTGTATATTTACTATTTTTATTCATACATGCTTATCAAATGCCATTGCCATCATCAAACAAGTCAATAAATGTAAATTTATATATTCATAGATGTGTCAAATTTTAATGTTTAATTAGTTTTTACAATCGTTTTATTTTGTATTTTTAAAAAATAATCAGAATCGTCGTCTGTGTAACTGCTTTCGCAGCAGTTATAGAATAGGCCTATAACAAAGGAAAATAATGACAACCAGTCAAAAAACGACTTTCCCAGATTTTTACTCTTTTGGACATTTGAAGCCTTGAAACGTAGAGAAGTGCGAAGGCATTCCAGGTTTTTTTCTGTATGCATGGATATTAGAATGTGTACCAAACGATTTAGTTCAACCATTTTGAAGCTTAATAACTCCTGTGTTAAACCATCCGACTCCGATTCAAAATCGTGCCTCCCATACAATCTAACATTCGTACATACAGAAAAAAAAAAACCTGAATCTTTTGCATATCTCCACATTTCGAGGTGCCCTGAGTCAAAAAATGCAAAAATTTGAGGTGGGATCATTTTTTGACCGATCGCTACACTTTTCCTCTGTTATATATAACAGCCGGATAAGTAAAAATTATCGAATACATATTTATATATTGACTATGTCATTACTTAGAAAAGTATTTTCGCTTTGGAATAAAAAAGTTTCTACGTTCTATCTTCATTAGAACTATATTTGTTGAAGCTTATATTCTGAGGTCACGTGATGACATCAGAATTTTCGGGCCTACTTTGTTAACAAGCCTGCCTCTGGTCGGAGTCAGAGTTGTGTAAAAATCTACCTACTCCACAGCCCTGATTTTTAATTTTCATTGAATGACTTCTTATTCCAAATATATACAATATATACAGTATATGGTTTACATGGTTTTGATAATTTTTTTTTCTTAAAAATGACTATCAAAACCATGTATTATGTACAGTACAGATAGTCCCTCACTTTCTGACGAAAATTCGGATGTCCGAAAGTGAAACAATAGCGCCGCATATTATAAACGGAATTTCGTTTTTACAGAGCTAAAAAGAAAATTATAAAATCTCATACCAAGATAGGAAAGTTTTATTTTTTACCATGAATATTTTAAACATTAAAATCTCTGATTAAACATAAAACAGGCAAGAAAAATTAATTTTCAGTGATTTAAATTGTTACCTGCACCAAAATAATTAGCAGAAATCACCACCGCACGATAGCTCAAAATTGTTTGTTTGTTGGCCGAAAAAAATATGAAAATCCAACTTTATTATATCATTTAACAGTAGATCTATTATGTAAAAAAGAGCGACTTGAGTTGAGGAACAAGAAAGTTGTATTTATTTTTTAAAAAAACTGAAATTTTCTGGATAATTTGAAACTTTCAAAGTAATTTTGCTGCGTTTTCCTATTGAATTCTGTTTTCTAATTTCTGTGTTAAAAAATAACTTTTTGTTGCGTCATTAGAAACATGCCGTCTAATCGATAAATTAAGCAAACGACTAAATTATTCGTTTCAGGGAACGGAAATCTCAAATAATACGGCAAAAACGTATAAAAATAAAATATTCTAAGCCTTTATAAAAATAAATATATATAAAATGTCCACTCGACAAAGCTCAACGGTGCATAAAAAATATAGAAACAGAGAATAAATTGAGGCAGTAAATGAATTTCCGGAAACTAGATGGCAGCAGGGAATCTTAGAAAGTGATATGTGCAGACAACGCTGTAATTTGATTTAATTAGTTACAGTAATTAATATTTATTTAATTGCCTTCAGAACTAATTAACATAAATTAGAAACGAATTAAAATTACACCGATGAAAAGGTTTTTAAGAAGCGTTAAACATATTAAATGAAGGAAGGGATGCCAGAAAACAATTAAAATGATTGCGTCATCAGGTAGCGGTATATTAACATACCATAGAAGCAAATTTTGCAAAAATCGAAAAAAGGGGTGCCACGTTGTCTGCGCCATTCTCCTATGGGCGTCATCACGTCTACATTGTCTTTATTTTAGTTCCTTCACTTCCTATCGATTAATCGAACTTGAATTTTTAAGCTGAAATTTCTAATAAAATCTACGATATTTTTACTATGTACTCATAGTTTTTTTCATTTCGGTTTTCTTTTTTTAGTCTAGACGAGTTACAGGAGAAGATCTATGTGCATTTTTATGCACGTTAAAAAGAATTTCGGAAGGAATAAAAAAGGAACCGCTAATCTAAACAAACGACCTTGGCTACTGTTCTGAAAAGTTATTTCCAGCGAACAAAGGATTTCCATTTAATCTCAAACTGCCCAATTTAAACAATTACAGGAATAATATTAAGGATAGAAGAAACGACATTGAAAAGCACAAGGTCATACCCCGAATGCGAACCTGTCGCCATCTAGCGAGATTAAGCAGTATTATAATTTCAGCGTACTAATTATAAAATTTAAAACACGTACTTTATATATATATAAACAATAACCTTAATTACGCAATTGAGAAACTGTTTACATCATCAAAAATAAAATTATTAAAATATATAAATAAATAAATATATGCGTGTGTATTATATTGTGTAATGATAATTATCAATATCAAACACATGGCAATATGTAAAATAATATATACAATCAGCTGACTTAATAGAAAATCGAGTTTAAAATAAAATATTTACTAAATTGCGTAAACGTATATTAAATAATGCAAGCTATAAAGTGTGTCATACAGTGAACACTTTCCATGACGTCACAGAGATTTCTAACGATTTCGTCAACCAGAAAATTATTATTGTTATTATCTTTTAATGCAATTGGGATCATTACCCGACAAACCTGATCAATAACGAAGAGTAGAGGTGTTGTAAATTATTGAAAATTATTAAGTAATACTCATTTTTAGCAATTTATCATTTGCATTCTTCGAAAATTCCATTTATTTTTGCATTGTCATAATGTTTTGTAATCGTTCATCTGTAAAAACAAGAGAAGAAAAAAAATGACGCGGCATTACGTCATTCTCCAACAACAAGACCCATTCGAAGCAAAGGAAATGACTTCCAGGGTTGACGAACTGGTAGATTTTATTATGTAAATAAACATCTAGGAGATTTTTCAAATTTAATTTATGCAAAACAGTAGATTTTCTTTTTTTTTATATATAGTTTTGAATATTAAAATATGCGATATTTACGCAAAATATTCGATTTATACTTGAGGTTGTCGCCTTTTTCTAGTAAGGAATCGATTGACAGGAGAGGTAACGCTACCCTATAAGCATGCGCATTATACGCTGTGTCTTAATCCCAAAATTGATAAAACACTGGGATAATTTGTTGAATAAATATAACAGTTTATAAAATTCCCAAAGAAATCTTTTATCGTAGCAGGTGTTTAATGATAACATGAAAAAAGGATTAATGAGTAATGCAATCTTCATCTGAGTATTTGATACTTGAAAAATCGATATTACGACATCGAGCATTTAGATATTAAATTTATATTATTCGACTTAACTTCGTTACTATTTCTTCTGTTTTCTTCGGGATTTGATTACTTTTTCTACCTGTATGCTCTTTTTTAATCGAATTAAATTAAATTAAATTAATTTCGTCCTTTATGATGTTAATGTTCCCACATAAACATGCACCGGGAATATTTAATGAGACGTTATTTTTATAAGTTAATGTGATAATTATATTTAAATATCGTAACTGTAGTGTTTAGTCATAATGTAGCTTATTTTTTATTTATAGAGGGATATATTAAATTGTTTTTCTTCTCTGCTCAATTGAATATATCATGTTGCAGATCGATAATTTTACGTACTTTTACTGGAAGCATGAAAGACATTTTTTTTAAATTAAAAAATTACAAAAGAATTAAGTAAATAAATGTAAACAATTTAAAATTTTCTTAAATAATTATCTGGAATATTCAGTTTTTAAATATAAATTAGATTCACATTAATTTTTGCAAGGTCTTATGCTTTATAGAGATAAGATTTATATTTTTATCCTTTTTCGTTTTTAAAAAAGGACTATTTTCTAAATTTAGTACTTATAAATTCAAATGTAATTTTCTTTATCTTAAAAATATTTATGTTCTGCTACTTAGAATCGAGTGGTCGCTTATTAAAACATTATTAAATCGTTATAGATGGCACTCGAAATCAGTAAAATGATATAAATTCGTCAATTTAAAAACTTACTAATTTATTAAAATTAATAAAGATATAATTCGAAACGTCACGTATTATATACAGTACAATTTATTAATGAATTAATAATCCAATCTTTCAACAAAATGTTGTACTAAATTATATATATAAACATTTCTCCACAGCAATATGCTGCTAGAAAAGTCTCCTATGTTTCTATTTTTATCGTGGACGTCGTGAAAGACGATTCTTTCCACTCTTATAAGAAAAGATGCTTTATTTTCTAGATCATATTATTTTGGGTGCAGGAATTGCTTGACTAAATATGATTGATTAGAAGAGGAACTGGCCAATTAAGTGTTTTCCACTCAAGGAAGTTTTGCAGATTAGTTTATCAAGAATTTTTAATAAATAACGTAAAAAATTTTATATATTTAAAGCGTCAAAACCTAATAAATCATAGCATGTTAAGATTTTATACATGGCACAATAACTGCTTTCATTAGTTAGACATACAAGTTAAGTATAATTTACAGTTTTGATTTTACAAACAAGTATTCATTTTTGGAATTGTTTAATATGGTCATACTTAATCAAGTTATTTAAAACCAAATTAAAAATTGAATATTTGATATTTCTTTTATGTTATTTTATCACCCAACAGTATTGATTTCTTCTCATCATTGTGATAATTATTGTTCCATTATTGTTTAGTAACAAAAACAAGAAATAAGATAATAAAAACATAAAATTAACAATATAAAATATTCTTATTTTTAAAATTTTTTACAATTATTTTATTTAATAATTAATAATAAAACTGTTAAATGCAACTTCTATTAACTAGATTATTTAATAGCATTAATTAATGTGTGAAGATTTAATCAAAAATAAAAAATTAAAATATATAATATCTACTAAAAATAGAATGTTTCAATTGGTGTTTCTATTATGTAAGCAATTTTATGAAAGGAAAAAAAATACATTTTATTATTAAAAATTTAAAAATTTTAATACTAAATCTCCATACTTTGAAGCAAGACAAGCAAATATAGGTCCTATTAAAAAATTTATTAAATTTAAAATACTCGTATTAATATTTTAGCAAAATTTAAATTTAGTAAATGTACGTAAATATATGTACATTTAATAAACATTTTAAGAATATTTTTCGAATATTTTAAGACAGGAGAAAAAAATCCAGCAAAGAGTTTCTTAACTTTCCCGGCAACGTTTAAAACTGCGCGTGTGGCACCATCTGTTATGATATAAAAACTTTTATATTTTTACTTACAGTATTATAAAACGGCAAAAAGTTTAACTTTCAGGGTAGGAATGGGTTTTATGAAAAAAAATTGTAAATGCTAATGAGTAAAATCATCATTCAGTCCGACCCTACTCGCGATATGACACGACGCCCTCTTTATCTTCCCATCCCATCGACCTTTAACCACCAAATTTTAATAGCACCAATCCCACTAGTACAAAAACCTCCCTGCAAAATTTCTGAAATTTTCAACAAAAAGCACAGGAGTTATTAGAGAGGTTGCGGCCGAACTTTTCATCTGTAAAACGTGAACGTGAACGTCGAGTGTCGGTTACAAGATATTATATGCAACTTCTATTAACTAGATTATTTAATAGCATTAATTAATGTTATTAAATAATCTATAATAGTATGTGGTGGGCTCGACGTTCGACGTTCACGTTATAAAGATGAAAACTTCGGCCGCAACCTCTCTATTAAGCTTCAAACTGGGTGAACAAAATCGTGCCCCCACATACTAAAATCCATACATACAGAAAAAATTCCCGAATATTTTTGCATTTCTTGACGTTTCAAAGTCCTCTGAGTCCATCAATGCTGTGCCATCTTTAGGGCAGAGACTACTGGGCCCTAGCCCAGGGCCCCCAGGCCGTAGGGGGCTCCTAATTCGAAAGTAATAAAGTTACAAATAAAAAATAGGTTAATTAAAATAAACAAATTATTAAAAATATCAAATACTTTATTTCTCCTATACGTAATTAAAAATGATCTTAAAACTAAGCAAACTTACAAAATTTTTGATACTTCTTATCACCACACCTCGGCCGAAAACTGTACTTTCTTCCTGCTGCGCGGAAAGAAAATTCCACTTCCTGCCCGAGGGAGGTGAAAAATCGTATATACTTTACGGGAGGAAACAAATAATGCATCCCTAGGTCTGTAATATACTATTGTTTCTGTTTCATTAAGGGGGCCCCATCTTGGCCCTGACCCAGGGTCCCTTACGTTCTAAAGACGGCATTGCATCAATGTAAAATCTTGGAAGGGGGTCATTTTTTGATCGATCGCCATACTCTCTCTCTCTGTTATATATAACAGATCCGGAAAAATAATCATTTATAGTTGTAATCAGTATAAAGAAGCGAATGTTATTGATAATGATGCATTTTTTATGATTTGTAATATAATGTAAATAAATTAGTATATAATAATTAAATTCAAATTTTTGTTTTATTTTTTTATAATTATTTTATACTATTTATTGTTTAAGAAGTAAACATAAAATAGGTTACAAACCGGATATTTTCTTATTTATGTAAAATAAGAACATATGTAAAAAATTAGTATATAATTGAATAATTTCTATTTTCAACATCCACGCATAAAGGTTACTTTATGTTGCAGGGAGAACAAACAGGGAAGACTTTTATTTATGATTCTATCTAGAATTCAATTTTCTGTTTATCAGTTCAATTTTTCCGGAATAATATTAACCGGACATGTCTAGTTTGATTTAATTTTTTATATTGTTTACGTTCATGCTTTACATTCTAAATAACTCAACAGGTCAATTTAAGATAATCAGAAAAATTATTTATAATATTTTAAAATCATTCTAAAAATTATATAAGGAAATAGTTCGTTAAATTTATCAACAAACAGATGAGAATAAAATATATTAAAATAATAAATATATATATAAAAGTATATTAAAAATTCAATATAACAATCTATAATTCTTGCAAGAATTATTTTTATCATATGTGATGAAAGCTGTTATTTTTATCAAATTATACGTGATAAAAACTATTCAGCTTTCTTGAAATGGAACAACAGAATTTTATATTACAGGTTTTAAGAGAGTTTCAATAATATAATTAGAATAAATTCGAATAAATATTAAATTTTATTAAAATTTTTTAAGTTAAAAACTTGAGTACCTTGACATCGTATCATCTCAATGTTATCCTGAATGAGTTTTTTTTAAATAGTTCTATATTTTTTTGCTTAATAAATTTTAAAAATATATATACTAATTACTTAAATTTATATATTTTTTTGTATAACATTATAATTATTTTCTTTAAATTAAGTTTTAGTTGTTTTTAAATAATTATATACTATTTAATGTAGATTAGATGCAATGCCTAATATTTAAAGTTTTGTAAAACTTAAAATAATAAGGTATAATTATTTTAAATATTTATTATTTAAATTAAGATATTTGTATTGCAATTATGATAACTATGGCCTGAAGATATTTTTTGCTATTTCATAGAAATGTATCAAAATTATAAAAATAAAATAGTCTACATTTTTTGTCATAGAATGATGTTAAAATTATTGATATTACATAGAGTGATTTTTAGCTTTACATAATCTTAATAACTTTTATTGATTATTTAAAAATGCTAATACGGTGAAGCGTGAAAAATCCGGACTAATGGAACCGATCACATCCGGATTTTCAATTTGTCCAGGTTTTTAAATATATGTGTAAATTAGCATTTTAAGTGCTGTAAATTCCAAATACACTTTAATTGAATTTTACGTATTCTAAGTTTAAGTCAGTACTTCACAGGGAATGTAAGAACACTTACAAATATTCCAAATATGATTTACAGAATCCGTATATTTAAACAAAAAATACATTAATCGTAATTTCAAAATTTAAAAAATTATGAATTTTGAATGAATGTAACATTAACAATGTAAGGCCGAAAGAACATTAACACGCTTAATATAATTTTTCAATAGCAAAATCCGGATTTTCGACTCTTCACTGTACTGTACTTTCGAGTTATCAATAGACACAAATGAAAAATGTTAACAAATCATTACTGAAAGTAAAATTAGTTTGCTATCATTGAGATTTTTAATTAAAACCGGAAAAAAATGAAATATTTAAACTTATTTTTCATTAAAGCATAATTTACATTTTACAGATTTTTTTAATTCCTATCAGCAACACAACAATTAATTATACTATTTTAAGTTAAAATCTAAGGAATTCAAATAAATTGGCCTAGATTGAATTTTAGTTCATAGCAATAGAAATAATTACAATTTACATCATATATGATTTCGAAAATAATGTATGTCTTCAATGAAAATTTACAGTAAATCATTACTCAACTTTTAGTTAACTACATAATACATTAATGTCATTTGTAGAAAAAACATACAACTTCATTTAATATAATTATATCCTAAAACTAAATTACCACAATTAAGTAAATAACTAAACATAAGTTCTGTATTGAAATATTGTTATTGAATTTCTCCCTCTCCTTTTGCTAAGAATAGACTATTACACTTACTATTTATAGAATATCTAGTGCATAGCTTTAACAAAAAACAAATTTGGAAAATTCTAAAAAAATTTCATAATAAGTAGACTAATCTTATTTTTGAAATTTTTTTAGAAATTTCAAAATAAACTATTGCATTTTTTGATATTTCATGAAGTGTAAAGAACCGAAAAACTCTATCATATGCTTTTTATGAATTATACATAACTTATATTCTCTTTTTTCTTTCATGGACAACTATGGCACTGATGAAATTGCCTTAAAGATATTCAGGTTTTTTTCCCCGTATAATTTTAATCGAGTGAAGATAAAAAATATACTTTGATTTCCGTATAGTTGATTCTTCACATCAATTTAAATTTGAACTTTTTGAAACCTGTTCCAAGAAGATTCCACGGGTCATTGATTCGGATTATTGGACCTAAATCATGCTTTTATACGTCTATACGAACTAGCATAATAACAAGCTACAGCTCAACATTTTATTCAAATATTTAATTTATTTATCTTGTTCTAAGTATGTGAACATAGGTTTTTATTGTTATATCTTGTAGTTTTTAGCCTAAATAGTATAGTTTTGACACTAAATTATTTAGTAAAAACCCAATAATTTAGTGTCAAAATCAGATGTATCTTTTAAGAAATAATTCGAATAAATCCTAAAATTAATTACTTCTCGGGTCAATATTATATTTCTATCTTCTTGACTTAATCAATTTTCGTAACTGAAAGTTATATTATTGATCTGACAATTCGATTCGTTCATTGACACTAAATCAATACGCGACATACTGTAATTTTGTTAAGTAATATGATGAAACTTTCATAAGAGAATTATTTATAAGGACATTTGAGGAAAAAAATCTGATAAAAAAGTTTATCATGCTATTTCTAAAATATAATTCTTCTTTTTGTCAAATCATTTAATAAAAAAAATAGATTTATTATGTCATAAAAACCAATTTTTATATTTAATTCTTGAACAATATTTCTTATTTAACTTTCTACTTATTAGATAAAACGTAGTGTAATTCATTTAAAGAAAAATCATCTCCAGAGAGAAGAAAATAAATAATGACTTTGGTTAATATTGATAAAAATCAAACTTTTATTATATATGTTTACATTTTAGCTATTCATATGTATTGATGCAATGATTTTATTCAAAACTTCTTGGATATAATGTTATAAGATAATATTATTCATATATCTTAATAATTAAATCATCCTTTATCCATTTGATTTCAATAAGATACAATATTTTGTTTCCAAAAAAAAAAAAAAACTATTTTAGTATCTAGGCTAATAGTTTAGTGAATATATAAAACAGTATATAATCAATACTGTTTTGATTTTTTAATAATAATTATACAATATTAAAATTAAAACCTGCAAAATTGCACATTACAGTAATTGTTATCAGTACTTTTATATATTATATTATATTAATTGCTAATAATAAATAAAGATAATTAAAGCTCAATCAATGAAAATTATTCTGATATTAACAAAACTTTTAAACTTGTCTTTAAATGTTTTAAAAAATTAAATTAAAAATTATTTTTAGCAAGATTTTTAAGTCTTAGTTGCAAATTATATTAAAAATACATTATTAATGTGAAAAATTTTCATGCGTGATATAGCTTTCAGGTGCTTCCAGTTAAGATTTCAATTAATCAATGCAATAAAGCAAAATAATAATTACATTCTAAATTTACACAATTCATAAAAATCTGTTCCTAATATTTAATACAATAATTATATTAATTTATTTTGTAATTAAAAAAAAAACATGGCTTTTAATAAAGGTTTTCAAAATATTAAATCTCTTCACGTTTTTATTTAGTTATTTATAGAATTCCTGATTTTAATACTGTTAAAAAGAACTTTTTTTTTTTTTTTACCAAGGTCAGTCTGCATTTTGCTAAAACCAGATATTTCTTATACCTGCTCAAATTCAATCCCACATGTTATACATACAAGTTAAATATATTATATTCATAGTTCTGGCCGAATGTATATTAGTTCAGGCGAATTATATACAGTATTTATATAAATTAAATTTTTATTAGAAAATGATTGTTTTACAGATAAAAGCCTAAAATCAAAAATTTCTTTAAATTATGTTGCTTAGGAAACAAAATATCTTTAATATAGTTATATTGTAATGAAATATTTTTTTATTAATCGATATTATTTTACATAGACCTATCTACAATTTTCACAAAATTTAATTTCATAAAATATATTGAAAAAAATATAATTTCACAGAATTTATATTAAATTTTACCATTAACTTTCATAATTTTAAATGTTTGAAATTTATTCGAACATTTTATTGAAGTTACGAAAGTTAAAAGTCAATGGTAAAATTTAATATAAATATAGAAATTAGGTTAAAAGTTTTATGAAATTCATTTTCTAATATTTATCAATTATTGCAAAACTTTAAAAAAAAGCTCTAATACTTTATTTTATTCAAATATAAATAATTTAAATCATATCAAAGAAAAAATAAATTGAATTACATATTAATAAATATATTCTAATATGAAATATATCTTTATAAATTTTAAATATATTTAAAATGGAATTCTTGATGTGGCATAAAATATTAAAGTAACAAAAAGCAGGAACCTGTGAAAAATGAACAATGAGTTACAGATTCTAAACTTGTTTCTGATAATTGGAATAACTGCTTCAGGTAACCTCCATTGAAGGAGTATCAGTTCTAAGTTTCAACTTCAAGAAAAATAAGAAGATAAAATCTGACACAATGTTATAAGACTAGCTATAAATAGAAATATTTCAATGATGTCATTGACCCGAATCTCCAGTTATCACTTAATACTTAGACTTTTGTCCGCATTTTTCAATTGATTCAAATGAGCTAAATTTAATCAATAATAACAAATATTATAACTATAATATAATTTATGGAAAATTGTAATTGCATTGTAAATAAAGATATTTTATTTACATTAAATTAGATTAGCAAAAATTTTAAGCCATAAAATTCTTTAAGAAACAAAACTACATTTTATAAAGTTTAAATTATAATGAAAAATTGTACTTTTTAATGTTTCATATAAAAATTCCATTTGAATTACTGTCGTATATTTAATATAATAAAATGAAATTGCCAGTAAAGGATTGAAAACTTTGAAGACGAAAACTTCTAGCTTAAAAACTTATTTTTGGACAGTTAATGATAATTAGCCAAAGTTGAATTTATTTCTGTAACAGATACAAGGTTATTTTTAAATTTTAAAATAAAATATTTTTGTATTAAATTTTAAAAGATTTCAGTTTTACTGATGCTTTTATTAATTATCTAATCTGATAAATTCTGTTTTAAAAAACCACACGATAAAACTTCGGAATGAATATATTAACTTAAAATACTTATTTTAGGGAATTATTTTTGAAATGAAAATCCCATTCTAAAGCTTTAAAAAATTCCGACTTTTTAAGTTTAATGACTTAAAAAATGTGAAAGCTAATAAGCTTTTAAACCATTAATCCTAAAAGTCAACTTAAAATGACTTTTAAATTCAATAGTAGATTAGAATAACTTTTAAGCTATTAAGCTTAAAAATCATTCTAATTTGCATTCTTGGTAAATGTAGTAAAAATACAACGATAAATTTTTAAATTGCTATTTTATATTATTTATATTTTAAAGAATAAATTTTTTATAACGATTAAACAATAAATAAATAATTTTCTAAAACATTAATTTTATGGAAAGAACGAAAAAAAAAGAAAAAAACTTAAAATTTGCAGCAAATATTTAATTAAAAACTAATGCGCGAGTTTTTTCTACATAAATTATAATTAAATACAGTGTAAAATAAATATTACATCACAATTATATAAATTTTACAGGTGTTGTATTTGATTTAATATTTTTAAAACAATAAACATCATAATAAATAATATTTATTTTATACAATATTGTACAACGCTACATAATTACCGTAATACCTTTCATACACATTTATAAATTATATATTAACATAAATATATCACGTGTTGTCTATATTGTCGAACGTATAATGGATATCGTCGTAAAACTGATATTTTAGTTAAGTATGTTACTATAGAATTTATTTTTCTATAATATATTATGTTGCTTAATCTGTATGCATCCATATATTATAAAAGGCAGTTGATTGATATACATAATTTTCAAAAGAATAAGTCAAAAAATACATATATTGTGGTTAAATATACTACGTAGACTAATAAACATATTCGGTCTTGATGTACAGTACAGTAGCTATATTGATCCAAGTATGTGTTAGTTATTATGCTACTTAAAATTAATATCAGAATATGTATTTTTTTTGTGAAAAAAGTGAATTTATTCCACAGTTTTTTAAAGGATTTTGTAAATTTGTATTATCTATAATCTATAATTTTGTAAATGTATATGTATATGTATATGGAATTAATTTAAAAATATTACTAAATTATACAAGTATTATAATACGAAGCGTGATATCAGGATGAAACAATGACGAATTAAATTTATAAATTACCATTTATTTCAAATAAATATCAGAATAAATAAATTACCATTTATTTATTCTGATAATATCAAACCGATTATCAAAGTTAATTTTTTAATACATTACAACAAATTAGAATAAGGGACGTTCAAGGAAAGTTTTTTTAATTGGACATTTAATTTTAATTAAATTCAGTTATAAACAATAATTTACAGTATTGATTCATATTACAGATAATTACTAACATCCAAACTTAATTAAGTTATTATTATTGTAATAATAATTTACATTATAACTCTATTATAATATGATCTAGCTGTTTTATATTTTTTCGAATATAAATTTATTTGCAAATTAAACGTAACTTAAATAATTATACCCCCATTTTTATAATAATTGCTAGCAAAATAGCCGATTTTCTACGTTGATAATTTGATGGAATTTATTAATAAAAAAAATTCTAAACGAAAATATTTATTTTTCATACGAAAGTGATTATTATACTAAATTTAATAAAAGAAAGAATATTTATACATATTTATTTCATGGAATTTTTATATTTTTATGACGAGTTTTAAAGGTCAAAGATCAGTTATTTACTGATAGACTTCCTATGATTAATCTCGGTCTGATAGAACGATAAAGTAAACAAGAAAAAAAGTAGCAATTACTCGTCTATCTTATCTCTGAATCAACAACTCATGACAATAAGTGTTCAGAAATAGCATTGATTATATTAATCGATAAACCTTACGATTACAATCAAAAGATTCGTACTAAGTCAAGGTAAATTTATGGTATATTTAAACCAGGGTTTAAATATCAAGTAAAGAGTTTATTTAATGGCTTCACGGCAATTCGATTATCAGTTCCTTTGACGTCATTACTGCTATCACCTGTGACAGAGACAAATGTGAATAACTTTGCTTAATGCATTTTCGACCGTATTAAATAATTTATTATTCATATTTAGGAATTTTTGAAATAAATTAAGATCATTAAGAAGAACTTGGATGATACATCAAATGAGATTTTAATAGTTTTGTTGTTGTATTATGTTTTTTGTTTTTAATTTTATACATTTTTATCTTAGGAGAGATAATAAAAATAATTATGCATTGAAAACGTTTTTATTTTACTATTTTTTATTAAAATTTAATTTCTTTTAACTATAAAATTGCGAAAGGTAATAGACTATTTATAATATGATCTCGCATAACTTTAGAAGAATTACTGAAATTTGATAGCTTTCATTGATAAATTCAAACCCGTAAAATTAAACATTCTAAAGTCATTGAATAAATTTAAATGCGACGTTAAAATATTCGTAAATTATCGATTAGAAGTGTGTTTTGTTTTAATTTACTGTCAGGATTTATTTAACAAGTGTAATCTGATCGACTTATGTTCTCGTAATACCTTACAAAGGTTAAAACATATAAACACATACGATTGTTAAAATCAATACATTATATTTTTTAAAATATTTAACTAATAACTATGAAACTTATGGAAAGATACACGTTAAAGACATGTATCAGCAGTGATGCCGCTCTTTCTTTTGATGATAATAGGCTTGGTGACAATGTTAAAATATTTTAGAAGCCGAAACTAATCATATTAGGGAAGACCGGGGCAAGATCGGCATGTTAAGCTTTACTTAAATTTTGTGTAATAAATACTGCTGTAAACTGAAAAAAAGCTTTGCATATTGTCTATTGGAATGTTTTCTTACTATAGAACTGGTTAAAATCAGTTTGGAAATTAAAATAATTAAAATAATTACAACTTTACAANTTAGGTGATTGATACAGTTACAGTTGCGACAATGGCTTATATATATATATATATAGGTTTGAAGATGATATTTAGTATTTACTATGCACTGGAAAAAATAAATCACATTGACCACTCTTCAAGTTTAGATGTTAAAACGGCAATACTGCATTATCCAGGATACAACATTGATTGTCACAGCATTGCCATCAATCACGTTTCGGTAGAGCGTTTATTTTCCGCTCTTAAAATTATTAGAGAGGTTACGGCCGACGTTTTCATCGCGAAAACGTGTACGTCGGACGTTCAGCGCCGTCTTCCTGTGAGCCTAGAAGTTTGGCAATGGCGTTTGGAACGTCAGTGGAATCATGCTCGACGTATATGCTGGCTCGCCATTGTCAAACTTCTAGGTTCACAGGAAGGCGGCGCTGAACGTCCGACGTACACGTTTTCGCAATGAAAACGTCGGCCGCAACCTCTCTATTAAATATGATTTAAGAGCTTCGGTGAATGCTAACTTAAAGTGATTTTTTTATGTAAGGAGTAATTCAGTTGATAACAGAGATAAAAATTAATAATCAACATGGCAAAATAAGCAACCTTTCTCTTTACCAGTCTAAATGTTATATTTCTCATTCTTGACTTAGTTTAATGTATTTGTATACTTACATATATTACCCAATATACTCGTATATTACGTACTGTACAACATTTTTATTAAACTAATTTGTTTGTATATTTACTATTTTTATTCATACATGCTTATCAAATGCCATTGCCATCATCAAACAAGTCAATAAATGTAAATTTATATATTCATAGATGTGTCAAATTTTAATGTTTAATTAGTTTTTACAATCGTTTTATTTTGTATTTTTAAAAAATAATCAGAATCGTCGTCTGTGTAACTGCTTTCGCAGCAGTTATAGAATAGGCCTATAACAAAGGAAAATAATGACAACCAGTCAAAAAACGACTTTCCCAGATTTTTACTCTTTTGGACATTTGAAGCCTTGAAACGTAGAGAAGTGCGAAGGCATTCCAGGTTTTTTTCTGTATGCATGGATATTAGAATGTGTACCAAACGATTTAGTTCAACCATTTTGAAGCTTAATAACTCCTGTGTTAAACCATCCGACTCCGATTCAAAATCGTGCCTCCCATACAATCTAACATTCGTACATACAGAAAAAAAAAAAACCTGAATCTTTTGCATATCTCCACATTTCGAGGTGCCCTGAGTCAAAAAATGCAAAAATTTGAGGTGGGATCATTTTTTGACCGATCGCTACACTTTTCCTCTGTTATATATAACAGCCGGATAAGTAAAAATTATCGAATACATATTTATATATTGACTATGTCATTACTTAGAAAAGTATTTTCGCTTTGGAATAAAAAAGTTTCTACGTTCTATCTTCATTAGAACTATATTTGTTGAAGCTTATATTCTGAGGTCACGTGATGACATCAGAATTTTCGGGCCTACTTTGTTAACAAGCCTGCCTCTGGTCGGAGTCAGAGTTGTGTAAAAATCTACCTACTCCACAGCCCTGATTTTTAATTTTCATTGAATGACTTCTTATTCCAAATATATACAATATATACAGTATATGGTTTACATGGTTTTGATAATTTTTTTTTCTTAAAAATGACTATCAAAACCATGTATTATGTACAGTACAGATAGTCCCTCACTTTCTGACGAAAATTCGGATGTCCGAAAGTGAAACAATAGCGCCGCATATTATAAACGGAATTTCGTTTTTACAGAGCTAAAAAGAAAATTATAAAATCTCATACCAAGATAGGAAAGTTTTATTTTTTACCATGAATATTTTAAACATTAAAATCTCTGATTAAACATAAAACAGGCAAGAAAAATTAATTTTCAGTGATTTAAATTGTTACCTGCACCAAAATAATTAGCAGAAATCACCACCGCACGATAGCTCAAAATTGTTTGTTTGTTGGCCGAAAAAAATATGAAAATCCAACTTTATTATATCATTTAACAGTAGATCTATTATGTAAAAAAGAGCGACTTGAGTTGAGGAACAAGAAAGTTGTATTTATTTTTTAAAAAAACTGAAATTTTCTGGATAATTTGAAACTTTCAAAGTAATTTTGCTGCGTTTTCCTATTGAATTCTGTTTTCTAATTTCTGTGTTAAAAAATAACTTTTTGTTGCGTCATTAGAAACATGCCGTCTAATCGATAAATTAAGCAAACGACTAAATTATTCGTTTCAGGGAACGGAAATCTCAAATAATACGGCAAAAACGTATAAAAATAAAATATTCTAAGCCTTTATAAAAATAAATATATATAAAATGTCCACTCGACAAAGCTCAACGGTGCATAAAAAATATAGAAACAGAGAATAAATTGAGGCAGTAAATGAATTTCCGGAAACTAGATGGCAGCAGGGAATCTTAGAAAGTGATATGTGCAGACAACGCTGTAATTTGATTTAATTAGTTACAGTAATTAATATTTATTTAATTGCCTTCAGAACTAATTAACATAAATTAGAAACGAATTAAAATTACACCGATGAAAAGGTTTTTAAGAAGCGTTAAACATATTAAATGAAGGAAGGGATGCCAGAAAACAATTAAAATGATTGCGTCATCAGGTAGCGGTATATTAACATACCATAGAAGCAAATTTTGCAAAAATCGAAAAAAGGGGTGCCACGTTGTCTGCGCCATTCTCCTATGGGCGTCATCACGTCTACATTGTCTTTATTTTAGTTCCTTCACTTCCTATCGATTAATCGAACTTGAATTTTTAAGCTGAAATTTCTAATAAAATCTACGATATTTTTACTATGTACTCATAGTTTTTTTCATTTCGGTTTTCTTTTTTTAGTCTAGACGAGTTACAGGAGAAGATCTATGTGCATTTTTATGCACGTTAAAAAGAATTTCGGAAGGAATAAAAAAGGAACCGCTAATCTAAACAAACGACCTTGGCTACTGTTCTGAAAAGTTATTTCCAGCGAACAAAGGATTTCCATTTAATCTCAAACTGCCCAATTTAAACAATTACAGGAATAATATTAAGGATAGAAGAAACGACATTGAAAAGCACAAGGTCATACCCCGAATGCGAACCTGTCGCCATCTAGCGAGATTAAGCAGTATTATAATTTCAGCGTACTAATTATAAAATTTAAAACACGTACTTTATATATATATAAACAATAACCTTAATTACGCAATTGAGAAACTGTTTACAACATCAAAAATAAAATTATTAAAATATATAAATAAATAAATATATGCGTGTGTATTATATTGTGTAATGATAATTATCAATATCAAACACATGGCAATATGTAAAATAATATATACGATCAGCTGACTTAATAGAAAATCGAGTTTAAAATAAAATATTTACTAAATTGCGTAAACGTATATTAAATAATGCAAGCTATAAAGTGTGTCATACAGTGAACACTTTCCATGACGTCACAGAGATTTCTAACGATTTCGTCAACCAGAAAATTATTATTGTTATTATCTTTTAATGCAATTGGGATCATTACCCGACAAACCTGATCAATAACGAAGAGTAGAGGTGTTGTAAATTATTGAAAATTATTAAGTAATACTCATTTTTAGCAATTTATCATTTGCATTCTTCGAAAATTCCATTTATTTTTGCATTGTCATAATGTTTTGTAATCGTTCATCTGTAAAAACAAGAGAAGAAAAAAAATGACGCGGCATTACGTCATTCTCCAACAACAAGACCCATTCGAAGCAAAGGAAATGACTTCCAGGGTTGACGAACTGGTAGATTTTATTATGTAAATAAACATCTAGGAGATTTTTCAAATTTAATTTATGCAAAACAGTAGATTTTCTTTTTTTTTATATATAGTTTTGAATATTAAAATATGCGATATTTACGCAAAATATTCGATTTATACTTGAGGTTGTCGCCTTTTTCTAGTAAGGAATCGATTGACAGGAGAGGTAACGCTACCCTATAAGCATGCGCATTATACGCTGTGTCTTAATCCCAAAATTGATAAAACACTGGGATAATTTGTTGAATAAATATAACAGTTTATAAAATTCCCAAAGAAATCTTTTATCGTAGCAGGTGTTTAATGATAACATGAAAAAAGGATTAATGAGTAATGCAATCTTCATCTGAGTATTTGATACTTGAAAAATCGATATTACGACATCGAGCATTTAGATATTAAATTTATATTATTCGACTTAACTTCGTTACTATTTCTTCTGTTTTCTTCGGGATTTGATTACTTTTTCTACCTGTATGCTCTTTTTTAATCGAATTAAATTAAATTAAATTAATTTCGTCCTTTATGATGTTAATGTTCCCACATAAACATGCACCGGGAATATTTAATGAGACGTTATTTTTATAAGTTAATGTGATAATTATATTTAAATATCGTAACTGTAGTGTTTAGTCATAATGTAGCTTATTTTTTATTTATAGAGGGATATATTAAATTGTTTTTCTTCTCTGCTCAATTGAATATATCATGTTGCAGATCGATAATTTTACGTACTTTTACTGGAAGCATGAAAGACATTTTTTTTAAATTAAAAAATTACAAAAGAATTAAGTAAATAAATGTAAACAATTTAAAATTTTCTTAAATAATTATCTGGAATATTCAGTTTTTAAATATAAATTAGATTCACATTAATTTTTGCAAGGTCTTATGCTTTATAGAGATAAGATTTATATTTTTATCCTTTTTCANTGCCCCGCATGCCGAAGTTGCCCCGGTCTCCCCTATATAAAGTTTTCAAGATTTAAATCGATCCAAGAAAGTTATAATGGATGCATTGATGTTTTTAGAACTACCACAACGAAGATCGATGTCACGTCAACAGTTAAATATAATGGAAAATCTCACTCAATCGTCCGGAGGGAAAAAAAACACACACACACACACACACAATAATTATTACAAAATTTTACAGCAGTTAAGAATTAAAAAAATACATTAATTTGATAATTAAATAATAATTTTTTTTATTATTTTTAAATATGTAAAAGTAATAAACGTGTGTAAAAAATGTAATATCTTGAAAATTATGTATAATCATTACTAAAATATAAATTAAAATCACTTAGCGAAGAATTTTTAAAATATTTTTTAGTTTATACAATTAATTTTTAGTCGATACGCTACGTAGAATAGTTAGTTATATATTAGTCATGCTGATGAAATGGTCTAGTCATAGTGATCTATGGACTATACCCCATTAGCGATTTTAACCTGATTTAGTCCACTCAAAGATTTTAATATATGTTTATAATGAATTTATTTCATCTTTAAATGCATTTATTTCCGTGTTCTGCAGTATTCGATTATTATGTAGGTCTATGACGCGACAGCAGGTATTGATTGAGTGACGTCATTCCACCTATCAAGAGCTTAAAATATAGTATAGCACCATTAAAAAACAAATCATGAAAACTTTTATGCAGCAATCCTAAATTATTTATTGATTAAAAACATTAAAATCAGTATTATTATTAGCATATTAAACACTTATATTATCGAAAAGTGTAAAATATTATCAAAAGTATCATTGATCATAAACCTAAATTTACTATTCCAGAGTCCTAGAATTGGTTGATAACGAAGTCTACAATAAGTCCATTTAAAATAGGTCATTGTGTTGATAAAATTGGCTAGATGCAAATATTTATGTAGTATAAGTAACAGAAAATCTAATATTAAATATTTAAGGTATCAAATGATTCAATGTATTTGAAATCAAAAATTAGTATTAGGAAATTCTGTTAAAAATCGCAAATTAAATCTAGACTGCACTAGATCAACAACCTACAATTACCATTACCTTATTCTGCAAGTTGTTTCTTTTTATATTCTATGTCTGGTATGACATCGATTCGCTGTTCTGTAAAAATAAAATTGTTTTATTAAAAAATTTTTTTTGAAGATAATGCGTAGAATAACAACTACGCCATCCAGTCTTTTATTATTATTTTTTTATTTTTNATTAAGATATTTGTATTGCAATTATGATAACTATGGCCTGAAGATATTTTTTGCTATTTCATAGAAATGTATCAAAATTATAAAAATAAAATAGTCTACATTTTTTGTCATAGAATGATGTTAAAATTATTGATATTACATAGAGTGATTTTTAGCTTTACATAATCTTAATAACTTTTATTGATTATTTAAAAATGCTAATACGGTGAAGCGTGAAAAATCCGGACTAATGGAACCGATCACATCCGGATTTTCAATTTGTCCAGGTTTTTAAATATATGTGTAAATTAGCATTTTAAGTGCTGTAAATTCCAAATACACTTTAATTGAATTTTACGTATTCTAAGTTTAAGTCAGTACTTCACAGGGAATGTAAGAACACTTACAAATATTCCAAATATGATTTACAGAATCCGTATATTTAAACAAAAAATACATTAATCGTAATTTCAAAATTTAAAAAATTATGAATTTTGAATGAATGTAACATTAACAATGTAAGGCCGAAAGAACATTAACACGCTTAATATAATTTTTCAATAGCAAAATCCGGATTTTCGACTCTTCACTGTACTGTACTTTCGAGTTATCAATAGACACAAATGAAAAATGTTAACAAATCATTACTGAAAGTAAAATTAGTTTGCTATCATTGAGATTTTTAATTAAAACCGGAAAAAAATGAAATATTTAAACTTATTTTTCATTAAAGCATAATTTACATTTTACAGATTTTTTTAATTCCTATCAGCAACACAACAATTAATTATACTATTTTAAGTTAAAATCTAAGGAATTCAAATAAATTGGCCTAGATTGAATTTTAGTTCATAGCAATAGAAATAATTACAATTTACATCATATATGATTTCGAAAATAATGTATGTCTTCAATGAAAATTTACAGTAAATCATTACTCAACTTTTAGTTAACTACATAATACATTAATGTCATTTGTAGAAAAAACATACAACTTCATTTAATATAATTATATCCTAAAACTAAATTACCACAATTAAGTAAATAACTAAACATAAGTTCTGTATTGAAATATTGTTATTGAATTTCTCCCTCTCCTTTTGCTAAGAATAGACTATTACACTTACTATTTATAGAATATCTAGTGCATAGCTTTAACAAAAAACAAATTTGGAAAATTCTAAAAAAATTTCATAATAAGTAGACTAATCTTATTTTTGAAATTTTTTTAGAAATTTCAAAATAAACTATTGCATTTTTTGATATTTCATGAAGTGTAAAGAACCGAAAAACTCTATCATATGCTTTTTATGAATTATACATAACTTATATTCTCTTTTTTCTTTCATGGACAACTATGGCACTGATGAAATTGCCTTAAAGATATTCAGGTTTTTTTCCCCGTATAATTTTAATCGAGTGAAGATAAAAAATATACTTTGATTTCCGTATAGTTGATTCTTCACATCAATTTAAATTTGAACTTTTTGAAACCTGTTCCAAGAAGATTCCACGGGTCATTGATTCGGATTATTGGACCTAAATCATGCTTTTATACGTCTATACGAACTAGCATAATAACAAGCTACAGCTCAACATTTTATTCAAATATTTAATTTATTTATCTTGTTCTAAGTATGTGAACATAGGTTTTTATTGTTATATCTTGTAGTTTTTAGCCTAAATAGTATAGTTTTGACACTAAATTATTTAGTAAAAACCCAATAATTTAGTGTCAAAATCAGATGTATCTTTTAAGAAATAATTCGAATAAATCCTAAAATTAATTACTTCTCGGGTCAATATTATATTTCTATCTTCTTGACTTAATCAATTTTCGTAACTGGAAGTTATATTATTGATCTGACAATTCGATTCGTTCATTGACACTAAATCAATACGCGACATACTGTAATTTTGTTAAGTAATATGATGAAACTTTCATAAGAGAATTATTTATAAGGACATTTGAGGAAAAAAATCTGATAAAAAAGTTTATCATGCTATTTCTAAAATATAATTCTTCTTTTTGTCAAATCATTTAATAAAAAAAATAGATTTATTATGTCATAAAAACCAATTTTTATATTTAATTCTTGAACAATATTTCTTATTTAACTTTCTACTTATTAGATAAAACGTAGTGTAATTCATTTAAAGAAAAATCATCTCCAGAGAGAAGAAAATAAATAAATAAATATATGCGTGTGTATTATATTGTGTAATGATAATTATCAATATCAAACACATGGCAATATGTAAAATAATATATACGATCAGCTGACTTAATAGAAAATCGAGTTTAAAATAAAAGATTTACTAAATTGCGTAAACGTATATTAAATAATGCAAGCTATAAAGTGTGTCATACAGTGAACACTTTCCATGACGTCACAGAGATTTCTAACGATTTCGTCAACCAGAAAATTATTATTGTTATTATCTTTTAATGCAATTGGGATCATTACCCGACAAACCTGATCAATAACGAAGAGTAGAGGTGTTGTAAATTATTGAAAATTATTAAGTAATACTCATTTTTAGCAATTTATCATTTGCATTCTTCGAAAATTCCATTTATTTTTGCATTGTCATAATGTTTTGTAATCGTTCATCTGTAAAAACAAGAGAAGAAAAAAAATGACGCGGCATTACGTCATTCTCCAACAACAAGACCCATTCGAAGCAAAGGAAATGACTTCCAGGGTTGACGAACTGGTAGATTTTATTATGTAAATAAACATCTAGGAGATTTTTCAAATTTAATTTATGCAAAACAGTAGATTTTCTTTTTTTTTATATATAGTTTTGAATATTAAAATATGCGATATTTACGCAAAATATTCGATTTATACTTGAGGTTGTCGCCTTTTTCTAGTAAGGAATCGATTGACAGGAGAGGTAACGCTACCCTATAAGCATGCGCATTATACGCTGTGTCTTAATCCCAAAATTGATAAAACACTGGGATAATTTGTTGAATAAATATAACAGTTTATAAAATTCCCAAAGAAATCTTTTATCGTAGCAGGTGTTTAATGATAACATGAAAAAAGGATTAATGAGTAATGCAATCTTCATCTGAGTATTTGATACTTGAAAAATCGATATTACGACATCGAGCATTTAGATATTAAATTTATATTATTCGACTTAACTTCGTTACTATTTCTTCTGTTTTCTTCGGGATTTGATTACTTTTTCTACCTGTATGCTCTTTTTTAATCGAATTAAATTAAATTAAATTAATTTCGTCCTTTATGATGTTAATGTTCCCACATAAACATGCACCGGGAATATTTAATGAGACGTTATTTTTATAAGTTAATGTGATAATTATATTTAAATATCGTAACTGTAGTGTTTAGTCATAATGTAGCTTATTTTTTATTTATAGAGGGATATATTAAATTGTTTTTCTTCTCTGCTCAATTGAATATATCATGTTGCAGATCGATAATTTTACGTACTTTTACTGGAAGCATGAAAGACATTTTTTTTAAATTAAAAAATTACAAAAGAATTAAGTAAATAAATGTAAACAATTTAAAATTTTCTTAAATAATTATCTGGAATATTCAGTTTTTAAATATAAATTAGATTCACATTAATTTTTGCAAGGTCTTATGCTTTATAGAGATAAGATTTATATTTTTATCCTTTTTCGTTTTTAAAAAAGGACTATTTTCTAAATTTAGTACTTATAAATTCAAATGTAATTTTCTTTATCTTAAAAATATTTATGTTCTGCTACTTAGAATCGAGTGGTCGCTTATTAAAACATTATTAAATCGTTATAGATGGCACTCGAAATCAGTAAAATGATATAAATTCGTCAATTTAAAAACTTACTAATTTATTAAAATTAATAAAGATATAATTCGAAACGTCACGTATTATATACAGTACAATTTATTAGTGAATTAATAATCCAATCTTTCAACAAAATGTTGTACTAAATTATATATATAAACATTTCTCCACAGCAATATGCTGCTAGAAAAGTCTCCTATGTTTCTATTTTTATCGTGGACGTCGTGAAAGACGATTCTTTCCACTCTTATAAGAAAAGATGCTTTATTTTCTAGATCATATTATTTTGGGTGCAGGAATTGCTTGACTAAATATGATTGATTAGAAGAGATTAAGTGTTTAAGGCCAATTAAGTGTTTTCCACTCAAGGAAGTTTTGCAGATTAGTTTATCAAGAATTTTTAATAAATAACGTAAAAAATTTTATATATTTAAAGCGTCAAAACCTAATAAATCATAGCATGTTAAGATTTTATACATGGCACAATAACTGCTTTCATTAGTTAGACATACAAGTTAAGTATAATTTACAGTTTTGATTTTACAAACAAGTATTCATTTTTGGAATTGTTTAATATGGTCATACTTAATCAAGTTATTTAAAACCAAATTAAAAATTGAATATTTGATATTTCTTTTATGTTATTTTATCACCCAACAGTATTGATTTCTTCTCATCATTGTGATAATTATTGTTCCATTATTGTTTAGTAACAAAAACAAGAAATAAGATAATAAAAACATAAAATTAACAATATAAAATATTCTTATTTTTAAAATTTTTTACAATTATTTTATTTAATAATTAATAATAAAACTGTTAAATGCAACTTCTATTAACTAGATTATTTAATAGCATTAATTAATGTGTGAAGATTTAATCAAAAATAAAAAATTAAAATATATAATATCTACTAAAAATAGAATGTTTCAATTGGTGTTTCTATTATGTAAGCAATTTTATGAAAGGAAAAAAAATACATTTTATTATTAAAAATTTAAAAATTTTAATACTAAATCTCCATACTTTGAAGCAAGACAAGCAAATATAGGTCCTATTAAAAAATTTATTAAATTTAAAATACTCGTATTAATATTTTAGCAAAATTTAAATTTAGTAAATGTACGTAAATATATGTACATTTAATAAACATTTTAAGAATATTTTTCGAATATTTTAAGACAGGAGAAAAAAATCCAGCAAAGAGTTTCTTAACTTTCCCGGCAACGTTTAAAACTGCGCGTGTGGCACCATCTGTTATGATATAAAAACTTTTATATTTTTACTTACAGTATTATAAAACGGCAAAAAGTTTAACTTTCAGGGTAGGAATGGGTTTTATGAAAAAAAATTGTAAATGCTAATGAGTAAAATCATCATTCAGTCCGACCCTACTCGCGATATGACACGACGCCCTCTTTATCTTCCCATCCCATCGACCTTTAACCACCAAATTTTAATAGCACCAATCCCACTAGTACAAAAACCTCCCTGCAAAATTTCTGAAATTTTCAACAAAAAGCACAGGAGTTATTAGAGAGGTTGCGGCCGAACTTTTCATCTGTAAAACGTGAACGTGAACGTCGAGTGTCGGTTACAAGATATTATATGCAACTTCTATTAACTAGATTATTTAATAGCATTAATTAATGTTATTAAATAATCTATAATAGTATGTGGTGGGCTCGACGTTCGACGTTCACGTTATAAAGATGAAAACTTCGGCCGCAACCTCTCTATTAAGCTTCAAACTGGGTGAACAAAATCGTGCCCCCACATACTAAAATCCATACATACAGAAAAAATTCCCGAATATTTTTGCATTTCTTGACGTTTCAAAGTCCTCTGAGTCCATCAATGCTGTGCCATCTTTAGGGCAGAGACTACTGGGCCCTAGCCCAGGGCCCCCAGGCCGTAGGGGGCTCCTAATTCGAAAGTAATAAAGTTACAAATAAAAAATAGGTTAATTAAAATAAACAAATTATTAAAAATATCAAATACTTTATTTCTCCTATACGTAATTAAAAATGATCTTAAAACTAAGCAAACTTACAAAATTTTTGATACTTCTTATCACCACACCTCGGCCGAAAACTGTACTTTCTTCCTGCTGCGCGGAAAGAAAATTCCACTTCCTGCCCGAGGGAGGTGAAAAATCGTATATACTTTACGGGAGGAAACAAATAATGCATCCCTAGGTCTGTAATATACTATTGTTTCTGTTTCATTAAGGGGGCCCCATCTTGGCCCTGACCCAGGGTCCCTTACGTTCTAAAGACGGCATTGCATCAATGTAAAATCTTGGAAGGGGGTCATTTTTTGATCGATCGCCATACTCTCTCTCTCTGTTATATATAACAGATCCGGAAAAATAATCATTTATAGTTGTAATCAGTATAAAGAAGCGAATGTTATTGATAATGATGCATTTTTTATGATTTGTAATATAATGTAAATAAATTAGTATATAATAATTAAATTCAAATTTTTGTTTTATTTTTTTATAATTATTTTATACTATTTATTGTTTAAGAAGTAAACATAAAATAGGTTACAAACCGGATATTTTCTTAATTATGTAAAATAAGAACATATGTAAAAAATTAGTATATAATTGAATAATTTCTATTTTCAACATCCACGCATAAAGGTTACTTTATGTTGCAGGGAGAACAAACAGGGAAGACTTTTATTTATGATTCTATCTAGAATTCAATTTTCTGTTTATCAGTTCAATTTTTCCGGAATAATATTAACCGGACATGTCTAGTTTGATTTAATTTTTTATATTGTTTACGTTCATGCTTTACATTCTAAATAACTCAACAGGTCAATTTAAGATAATCAGAAAAATTATTTATAATATTTTAAAATCATTCTAAAAATTATATAAGGAAATAGTTCGTTAAATTTATCAACAAACAGATGAGAATAAAATATATTAAAATAATAAATATATATATAAAAGTATATTAAAAATTCAATATAACAATCTATAATTCTTGCAAGAATTATTTTTATCATATGTGATGAAAGCTGTTATTTTTATCAAATTATACGTGATAAAAACTATTCAGCTTTCTTGAAATGGAACAACAGAATTTTATATTACAGGTTTTAAGAGAGTTTCAATAATATAATTAGAATAAATTCGAATAAATATTAAATTTTATTAAAATTTTTTAAGTTAAAAACTTGAGTACCTTGACATCGTATCATCTCAATGTTATCCTGAATGAGTTTTTTTTAAATAGTTCTATATTTTTTTGCTTAATAAATTTTAAAAATATATATACTAATTACTTAAATTTATATATTTTTTTGTATAACATTATAATTATTTTCTTTAAATTAAGTTTTAGTTGTTTTTAAATAATTATATACTATTTAATGTAGATTAGATGCAATGCCTAATATTTAAAGTTTTGTAAAACTTAAAATAATAAGGTATAATTATTTTAAATATTTATTATTTAAATTAAGATATTTGTATTGCAATTATGATAACTATGGCCTGAAGATATTTTTTGCTATTTCATAGAAATGTATCAAAATTATAAAAATAAAATAGTCTACATTTTTTGTCATAGAATGATGTTAAAATTATTGATATTACATAGAGTGATTTTTAGCTTTACATAATCTTAATAACTTTTATTGATTATTTAAAAATGCTAATACGGTGAAGCGTGAAAAATCCGGACTAATGGAACCGATCACATCCGGATTTTCAATTTGTCCAGGTTTTTAAATATATGTGTAAATTAGCATTTTAAGTGCTGTAAATTCCAAATACACTTTAATTGAATTTTACGTATTCTAAGTTTAAGTCAGTACNTTAAATTTTCATGGGCTCTACCCTCTTGTTCTTTTAATATTTATTGATAAAAATTGCAAAAATAAATTTGAAAAATTACAAAAGGAAAAATTCTTAACTAATTAAAATAATTAATATGACAAGATATAATTATACCATGTGATTTATTGATGATCTTATTGATACGCTTCGCGGAAGTAAAATGTGAAATATTGTGAAATTTTAAACATGTTTTGAAAGACTGAAATTACCAAGCAAATATTTTAAATCAATATTAAAAATTGTAAGCAAAATCTTGCGGGCATTTGTATTTTTATAAGCTAAATATTTATATTACAAACTACTCAATCGAATCGTTATATTTTCAATCTTCTTTCCTTATTGAATATAAAAATTATTTTAAAATTTGCTCAACTGTAAACATTGGTAAATCGTATTAGAATCATAAGGAATTTATATTTGCTAACATGATATTTAGCAGAATGCATTTGAGCCATTTTACCTTGATTCGATTCAAGTCGATCAACTAGTTCTGCCGCTTATTTAAATAAATTTCTTGTTTGAGCAACAAGAAGGTCAACATTTTCACAATTGACGTGCGCTTAAATGCATATCTATTAAGTATTTCATGGTAAATAACCTATGGATACGTGTACAGCTATTTATATTTATCATATTGAGGTTTTGCACGTAGTATTCTGAAAAAGCGTTGCATCATAAGAAAATCCAATGATTCACATCAGTTTTGGAAAGCATGGTTTAGTTAGAAGATTAAACAAAAAATCGAAAATAAAACGAAAATTATTACCATAAATATATTTTTACGCGTTTTCGAATACTTAACGATTATCTAATTTATTTATTTTTGTTTTAAATTTGAATACATATTTGAAATTTGAATTGTGACGTCACAAACCTGAAATTTATTTATGTAAATTATAATTTGTTACAGTATATTTTAACTGAGTTATTGAAAGTCGATAATTTTTAAAATGCGTAATTAATTAAGTTTTTCGAAAGTTATTCCTTTTAAATTATTCATTATGAATAATTTTCGAACGTTATTTGCGTATAATTTCAGTTGGACGAGCCACACCCCGAGCTAAAACGCATGCGCTTTCGCCTTCCGGTCTCAATATAGAACGTGTAAGCTTCCGATATCAAAATAGTTCGCTCGGCGGTTGAATCGTAATCCAAAAGTTGGTGATAAATTTCGATTATATACGATCGAATTTGATTATTCGTTAGATTTAAAGTAGTTGTGGATATATATTTCGGACGCTTTTTATTTACAGTAGGAAATCGTTTCGTTCGAAATCGTCGCCGGACTACTTTCGGTTGGGTTTCGCAAAGGATTTCGGGAAAGAAAGTGCCCATCTTCAGTTACTCTGCAGACGTTGGAGAGGATTAACTGGAAGAAGAACGAATACACGAAAAACAATATGGATACCGAAGAAGTAACGACGACAAGCACAGAAGTGGCAGAAAAGCCGGAACCAGTTAAAGCAAACGAAGTATGTAAGAGTTGTTGCCCTATGGCTTGGTTTAAAGCTGAACACATGCATCCTTCAGTGCGCGATATGATTTATTGGAGAGATATCCGCAAGTCTGGAGTTGTTTTCGGCGTTGGATTGATGTTATTACTCTCCTTCACCTATTGTTCTGTTATAAGTGTGGTGGCATACACTGCTTTAATGGTTCTTGGTGTCACTACCGGCTTTAGAATCTACAAAAATGTCCTGCAGGCAGTTCAGAAATCTGGTAATGGTCATCCCTTCAAAGAATATTTGGATATGGATATCACGCTTCCATCTAATCGGGTCCACGAGTATGTAGATGCTGTCATGGTACATTTTAATGCAAGTTTGCAAAGATTGCGTAGTCTATTCCTGGTAGAAGATCTGATAGATTCCTTGAAGTTGGGAATGTTGCTGTGGTGCATGACCTACATCGGTGCGTGGTTCAATGGAATGACCCTTGTTGTCTTGGCTTACGTTGCATTCTTTTCCTTACCTAAAGTGTACGAAACCTACAAGGTCCAAATTGACAAAAATATTGATATGGTGTGTGTCAGAGTGAAGGATATCATGGCAACTGTGAAAGCAAAAATCCCACAGGGAAAGAAAGAACAGTGAAATGTCTGTGTGCTCATTCTGCTTCGAAATTTGCTCTCCGAAATCCTAAATCCCCTATTCTACTCGTATTAAGGTTTCCACAGGTTGTTTTGGTAGTTAATACATACGTGTCATGAGTCCGGTTGTGTTACAGAACAATGTTCTCTTTTTTGTTTCCTGTCCTGTTACCGTAGGTCAAGTATCAAATATAAAAATTGGTTAATCAAGTTGTTGGGGATGTAATGTATTTTGCCAGAAAAATTCATCTGGATTGTTTAAAGCTGTTTACTGTTCCTTCTATCCTGTGGATCTGAATGTTTAGATGTCTTTCCAAATTGTACTGTAGAAAAATTGTCGCCACACTGTCTCGCTACTATTTTACTGTTTCCAGCTTGCATCGATTTTTGAAAACAATTGAGATTAAGACCACAATATAGTTGACATTTTCTTTCTGTAGAACACAAAGTGTAAAATTTGCACAACTGTTAAAAAGGAAAAGCTTAATAATTTACTCATGTTATGTGTTTGTAGAAATTCATTGAATTCATCTAGATTACATTGATTATATAATTGTTATTGAATTTCTGAAAATAAAATACAAAAAATTTAAAAATTCTAATAAAAGTTTTGTAATTTTTTTTTAAAAATGAAAAAATTCAAATACTCTACAGCATTTTTTAAATTTTTTTTTAAACACAGTTTTTAGATAAAGCCATTATTTAAAATATTTTCACTTCAATTTGTGCAAATATTACACAGTAACTTTATGCAATTCATCCATGCAGTTTAGTTTACATGGAGGAAAATATATTTCAGAATTGTGCTTTAACTGAATATGGTTTTTAATACAACTATGTTCAGAGCCAAATTTCTTATTTTAGAACTAAAAGAGAATAGTTCTTTAGCTTTTTTTTTTTATTAATATTTTTATAATATTGTATGAAAATAACTCAATGAATTTTTTTTCAACCTTAGAAATAGTTGGTGAATTACTAATTAAATTCTATTGTATTTTGGTTGTGTTGGAACAAAGCCAAAAAATGTAATTATTACAGTTCTGAAATATATATTTGAATTTAATACTGTCTTATATTTGCAATTATCAAAGTTACCAATATTGAATTTTTCTTAAACATCAAGAATTAACCAAAAGAACAGCTAAAATTTTTCACATTTTATTGCTTAATTTTTATACATTTGATATCCAATTTTATGTATAAGATTTCGTTGTATTGACTATATTGCTTGAATAAGATACGGAAGCTAAATTCTTTTTGGTGAATGGACTTATTAAAATTTCTTTCATCAGAAACAAATATTTTAGATATTGTGCCATTAGTTTATTATGATAATCTGAAATTTAAAATGTAGTAATTTCTTTTTATGTGATTTTATATCTAACTCTAAAAAAAATGAAGTCCCCTAGATTGTACTTTCATTCAATCTCAATGTAACTGGCACATACAAAAAGGTAATCTTGTTTATTTTTTTTATTAAACATGGATCATTTCCAAAATAGCTTACCTAGTTATACAGTTAAAACTATAGCAATAGTAATTTGAATCTTAAATGCTATATAGATTTATATCATCACTGAATAAGTATTTTTATGACAGATTTAACTTAAAATTTATTTAGACAATATTTTCAGGAAAATATTTAAATCTACAAACATTACCACTATAAATAGCAAGAAGGAAATTTTTATAACTGGTTTGATAAATTAATATATTCTTGGTAAATTGAATATTTTTGTTTTGTAACGTATTTAAAAAATGCATCCCCCAAGTAGTCAAAACTTTTAGTATGATGATGACATCCATAATTCAATAAATATTGATAAAATCAAGAGGGGGAACTAAGTATAAAAATAGCAATTCAAAATTTTTCAGATGGCTCAAACTATGAATCAGAATATAAAAATTCATATTATATTTATGCATCTGTTTATCAAGAAAACAGAAATTTTATTATAACTAAATATATGTATTACAAAATTTTGGATTATAGATTTTAATAGATTTTAATATATTTTTGAACAGTTGAAAAGAACATTATTTTCATCATGATAATTCCCACTTTAACTTTCAACTTCATGATAATTCCTACTAAAATATTACTTTGGAATTAAAAGTTTATTTAGTAGTTTGTATATTTTCTGTTTCTTCAATATTCAAATATTATTGGAATTGGTATTAACAAGCATTACAATTATAACTTGGATGCTAGAATTAATAATATACACACCCAGAGATAGGAAAGTTTTACTTTTTTATAATAAATATGTTACAATGCAAAAAACATTTTAAATAATGTTAAAATAATAAACAGAAAATAGATAATCAAAACTTATAAAAATTAATTTTATATTACTGAAACCAAAACTGGCTGAAAGCACTAAGGCATGATAGCTTGGAATTTTGTTTGTCAAGCAGAAAATGCATGAAAGAGTGAGTTGTCTGAAAGTTTAGGACTGCCTGTATACATATTTCCAAAATCGATTCTGTTGAGTATTACTTTAAAGTAATTTCTATTAAATAATTTAGTTCAAATTAAAAATGCAATTCAGATGATCATCATTGCTAATTGGATTTCATTTGATAATGATTAAGTCATAGTAAATTTCAAAAATGTAATTTTCCATGTTGTCATCATTATAATCATTATTCACATTTAATTTGTTGATTCTTTATGAATATGAAATATTTTGATGAATTTTAATTTAAAAATTATATAATCTAAATTCTGTAATTTAGGTTATGTAATGTTTAGTTTTTAGAGAACTACGAAGAATGAATAAAAATATTACAAATATCTATTTTGAGATAAAAAAACATTAAAAGTTTATATATAAAACTGAATTCTGTAGATAATATTTTTAGGAAACTAAATTTTCATCCCTAATATAAAGAAATTTTATTTCAGGAAATATATTCTTTATTATCTAATTGTTTAATTAGTAAAATATTGATGATTGTCCTTAATATACAAATTTTCTATCTCATATCATCAGTCATATATCTAAATGTTTAAAAAAATGTTAATAAATTTTATGCACATAATGTTTATAAAAATTAACTTAAATTTATCATATTTTATTTCTAAAATTCTTTTTTCTTACAATATTACTTTTATTATGCAATCAAATTTTTAAATAATTAGTTTATTCTCAACAAATTTAATATTCAGTAATTTATGTAGGAATTTCTAATATTCTAAAGTTAAATTTTAAATATATATTAGTGGTTTTATGCTTTTATCTATTGCAGAAAAATTATCTTTCAATATTTCTATTCATTATAAAATACTTATGTAAATATTTCTTTTTGGATTTATATTTAAAAAAGAAAAATTTCATCATTTGCTTTTAAAGTAAGCTTTTCATACTGGAAAGACTACTATTTAAAATTTTTGGAATAATTACTATTCATAATTATTCACATTACTTGTAAGAAATAATGTTAAATTAGTCATCTTCAAAGAGGATAAAATATAAATAGGTTAAACAGTAATAAATGCTGTACAATATTCACAAGCCTATTTCAAACATATTTAAGTTATATAAACCATCATTTTTCTAAATTTTTATTTTATTAAATATTTTTAAAGGAAAGAATAAAAATAAAAATACACTAATATAAACTATTAAAAATTTATGTATTTTAGAAACTTGACTTCATATAACAATGAAATGAACACGAAAAAACAAAAAAAAAACTTTTCTAAGCCATTAGGATAAATTGAATTAATTTTTATAAAAATTTAGTAAATGGATATGAAATTCTTTAACAAATGTAATGCATAAATTTTATCTAATCACATTATTTAATTTCAAAGTTATTAGTATTATGCATGAGATAGGAAATTTTGTGCATTGTAATAGAAGTCACTATAATGGTTTTGGACGTATAATTCAAAAAATTATTATTTTATTACTTAAAATGTCAAATGATAAAGGAAATATCAAAGTGTAATTTTCACAAAAATATTATATATCTTTTAAAAGATATGTAAAAAATAAATTATAGATATAATTTATTAATATATATATAAATTATATCTATAATTCATCTTTTA